>NC_056745.1:1537667875-1537810375 GCF_019279795.1 Protopterus annectens | reverse complement strand
TGGATTTCATATGTTTTGTGGCACATGATTCCATGAAGTGAGTCCTAACTTTAAAAAGACATTTTCCTAATTGTCAAGCCATAGGGGCCTCATTAGTATGAGGGTCTCAGGCCTGTTATTCCTTAGGCAGTATGAACTTGCCCTTATAGTTAGTTTTGTATGTGTTTTTATTTGTTTATTTATTATTATTGTTTTTGCACTGTCATTTTTAGAATTGCTTTAGCAGTAGGGTTGCTTTGTTATTCATTGAGAGATAGTGGAGTTTGATACTAGAAATTCTTAGTGATTTATTATGGGGTCAGAAAAAAGGAAAGGTGACTTGTTTTTATTTTATTCCTTTACAAAATTTGAGTGTTTCCAGCTGTGAAGAGGGCAATGATGACACACCAGTATACTAGTGTAGATATGAGAACATACATAGCTATGACCTTCCAAGTTTCTAGGTAGATTAAATGACTAACATTATAATGCAACTTAAATTGTGGTACTGTTTTATTGACCATTATTTCAGTGTGTGTGCTAAATGACAGACTAGGGTCAAAAATAAGGGTGGGGATATGTTGGTTGGCATAGGATTTAGATGCCTAGCATTCATTGTGAGTCAAGGATGTGTTGCTTGCTAGCCTTTGTGGTGAGGCCAATAGTAGTACTGCTGATTGTTGTGGAGATTAATCATCAGTTTATATTTGCTAGTGCAGGTGTATAAATAATTCTACTCATGCCTTGTAGTTGTATTAGGTATTTTGAATGAGTTAATAGAGTCTGTCAATCAATGTCATCTGTGTACATGAGTAATTCCAAAGAGGGAAGGTCTACAATGATATCAATAACAAGTAGTGAAAAAAACAATAGTTCTAGCACCGTTCCCTAAGGTAATCCACAATCCAAGATACCGGTTTCAGACTAATACTGATAACTGGAATGTTGGATTAAGCCAGGTAACAATGTTGAAATCAATACTGAGTTTGTCATGTTATAGAGCAACATGAAGTGGTCCTCAGTTTCAGATGTTCTGGTCATGTCAGTGAAGCAATCAGCACTTCATTACACAATTGTTAAGGTCATTACACATTCTGTCAGTGACTATATATAATGCAATCAAAGTATCAAACCCTTGCAGAAACCATGTTGGGAATTACATAGCAGACCTTAATTGATCATATTGTAGAAGACATATGTATAAATCAGTTCTAAATCCCCAAAGTGTATTAATTTTTAGTTTTCTATCATAGCTTAAGAAGGACTTATAACTATGCTTAGTATCAGAAGATAGTCTATATTCATATGATGCTTTGCTGGTCTTAATAGCTACCTTCAGTTTTTTGATGAGGCAACTTATGCTATCTTTGAAATGGGAGATTCTGGACTTATGAGGTAATATAAGCACTTTATTCTTTGTTTTGTATAATTTGTTTATGTCTACTGCAACCATATTGATTTACTTTTGAATTTGCCATTGTATTTAGCTCTTGTGGGGGCTGCTCTTTCAGTACATTTATCTAAATTAGCTTAGGGATCCTTGGCATAGGTGGCTGTATATCCTGTAAGCTGGGTAACATGGGAACTTTTTCAGATTTTGTCTCAGAATTGCAGAGGTCAACAAACTGAAGTCTATAAGGAAACATACTGTTGTTTGATTAAGTCTAGGGAAAAATTCAGTGACTTTCTATTTTCTTAAATATAAGTGGAAATAATGATGAAGTACTAGTAACAGCAGGTGAAGCCAACTTACACACCTACATAGCTCAGGAGTTGAGGTTGGACTAATGATAGTAAATGTTATATGAGACTAAAATGTATAACAGAGTGGACTTTATCTAAATCTGCTAATGTTTATTGCTTACACTTCCCAGTAACCGTTTTTGTGTTTCAGGATAGAATATACATACTGAGCAAACTAGTTTTGTTAACCTCATAATGACGCATTGTGTGAGACTATATGTTTATAAAGCTGTTGTTTGGAATCATAGTATTAAAATTACTTTTTGGCTGTAGTGAATACACATTATTTGCATAGCATGGTAGCAAATTTATATTGTGCAAATTAACATATTGACATGTATTTACCGTGAAAGTCTGAATGGATAATTTTATCCATTTTCAGCAGAAACCTGGGGAGAAAGGCTCCACAAATAAAAGAACAGAAAATAGATATAGATAGGTGAAAAGTGACTTCAATAATATCTTGAACTCACCACAGCTGTTTATGCTGATATTATTGATTTCTTGGAAGTTTGTATTTGTAAGGAGGTAGAATGCACATGCATAACTAGTTGTACACAAATAACGGATTGCTGAACTTCAACGGCATTCACTCTAAATTTAGGAAGTTAAATATTATTAAGAGCCAGGTGATGAAAATGTCTAGATTGACAGCTAAAGAAGATGAGATTTTACATGCAGTGGATTTATTTAAGGACAAATTTATCACTGGAAGTTTCACCAAGATTGAGAGTAATGGTATGTTTGAACAGGGCGGATAAACATCCACTATGAGTAAATGGAGTCGATACTAGGGAAACAGGGAAGTCAAACAGTGACCCAAGGATTAAGTGTTTTTTGTGGGATTAAGTCTCGGTGTCAACTTTAACAGAACATGATCATATGGAGAAACGGGACATCTCATCTGCTTTTTTGGATGACTTAAAATTGTCAGCTCAAAAGACAAGCAACTTGAAGTGCAACTGCAAATATTTAAATGTTTTTCCTTAATGTACACATGGCATTTGCTTCTGGTAAGTGTGCAAAAACATAATTTATAGCAGGTAAACTGAAGCATGTCAAAAATATCAATTTACATTAGCTCTGTGGCACAGAGCGATGGAGAACCTATTTTGACTAAGACAACTGGGATTCAGTTATTTAGCCCCAGCACTAGAGAATCCAGACAGTGAAGGGCCATGGCCAGCTCTGCTTTCTGGGGGGTGGTAAAAAGCATAGTGGCTTTTCAATGAGCACATAAGGAAGTGCAATTTCTCTTTGTGAAGACAGAGAAACCAACTTCTGTGCTTGAGGGAAAGGGATGGTGTTGCTTGCTGGAAAAGTCCCTTGTCAAAATGAGGGATGACCAGAAGGAACAGCCCATGCATGACCATCTTGGGATCCAAGAGGCTGCTGTTCACAGAGAACATAGGACTTAAAAAAGCAAAGATTAGTAATGAAAGATAGTGGGCTATAGACAGATGTGCTTTCTGTAATAGAAATCTAGAAACAGAGGTACATAGGTTAACTGCCCTTGTAGACTATTTTAAGTCTAGTTAATTTCCTTCAAAGGTGAGTATCAAACCCTGTATCTTGGTATTGGGAGGTAAACATCTTAACCATTAGGCAAACCCACAACCCAAATGCTTATGCGGGTATTGAACCCCTAGTCAAAAACTTCCCATGCTGTAGGTCTACTTAATAAGCATGTTGTTGCTGGTTGGGATATATTCATGCTAGAGCTCTCTACACTTAAGGGCACAATAATTTGGCATGAATATTACAGAGGATTGTGCAAACTCTACAACAAATATGAGGTGAGAAGCACTGGAAACACAAACCACAAAGAATTACTGAAAATGAAAAAATGCAGATTTGCTGAAAATGAAGAAGTGCCAATCACATGAAACCAAACAAGAAAGTAGAAGCAAGAAAGCCAGATACTGTAGTAGTAACCCTAACCATAACCCTAACATAAAGCTGTTCCCATTCACCAATCCTAATTCTACACCTTAATGTCATTAAAACCTTTCCATAACATTGCCACTACTCAAGACAGACACTCAGACAAACAAACATTCACAAACACACACAAACAACACTACAACTATCCCCTAACTTAACCCTTACCCTAAAATACACAAACTCACACACAAACACACAACACCCATCCTTCACTCATCCCTCACACACACACACACACACACACACACACACACACACACACACACACACGCACGCACGCACACACACACACACACACACACACACACACACACACACACACACACATGGTCTCACCTCACCAACCCCACTTCCCTGCATTGACATTCCATACCATTGACATATCCACCATTTGGACATTCGTACCATCGACATATCCATGCTCATCCATCTGTACATTTGACATTAAATGACACCTCCGGACTTGTTGGCAATATACACACACACACACACACACACACACACACACACACACACACACACAGACACACACACACACACACACACACACACACACACACACACACACACACACACACACACTCCACTCACATAATATAGATTTGTAGCTATCCTGCATTCAGGCCTGATGAAAATCCATCAGCTTGCAGCCTGCTACAGGTCATCTTCCATGTCCTCTAATGACTATGTAAGAGGCCCAAGTGCCTCTGAGGAACTACCTTTACCAAAAATGCCTTTAAAATGGAAGATTTCAAGTACTCCTCAATAAACTGATGAACTTATTCTTCTTACAAAGTTTTCTATACCCAGAGATTCATAGCCAATAAACCAACTGCCAGAAAACATTATATTCTTGATTTGGTCTTAGCTGTAATATAGTCACTGCATAAACTAGTACTGTAGATTTTCCATTGCTGGTTAAGTCTGATAATAAAATTATAACCTTGTTATTCAAAGGCTCTAAAACCTCTATTGTCAATAATTATAACTTCATGGATTTCAAATAGTCAGATCTTCTAAGGCTCTCTGAAAAGGTATCCAAACTCATTTCTAATATCACCAGATGAGACACTGATACAGCTGCTCTTTATTCAAAGGAGTTTTATCCCCACATAGACACCTAGTTCTAGCTGTCCCTTCTAGAGACAAATGTGGCAAGTTTAAGAACAAATCACCCTTGTGGTCTTCCTGTTTATATAAACTCTACAACAAGAGAAACTAAAGTGCCTTAAATTATACAACAGATCTAAAATTCCTCATAGTACAAATTGCATCAAGAATATCAGTAATAAACTATAAGAGCTAGTAAGGAAAATCATGAACTTAAATTAAGCCAAGGATAATTATGATTAACACCCAACAGTGTTATAAACATATTCAAAATTTTACCATTAATAGTTAACAATTCTTCATTTAAAGAAATACTTTTAAATTTACGAAATACATATATGAAATCATATATAATGACTTTGAGATGGGAAACAGTATTTCAAAATTGTACAAAATATTGATAAACTATAAAACAACACCCAAAACCTCATACTGGAAATATATAACAAAGGTACACTCAATACAGTTAACTGAAGATATGAAAACAAATATTTTATTATCGATAAATATGCATCCTTTACACAATACTGGAAAGTTTTTAATTGGAAATGCTTGCACAGAGTATTCTTAACCCCAGATAGAATCAGTAAAATTAGTTCTTCCATAAAAGGAGATGCGAGCAAGTACACAATGCAGATTGGAACCACATTTTCTTTCATTGTGTTAAAATTAAGCCATTTTGGAATGGTATTAATAACTTTCTATATGGGCGGCCACAGTGGTGCAGCAGTTAGCATTGCCACCTCACAAGATGTTTTCCAGTTTGATCCTTGGCTGGGGTGCGTTCTGTGTGGAATCTGCATGTCCTCGCTGTGGTAGTGTGGGTTTCCTCCGGGTGCTCCAGTTTTCTCCCAAAGACATGGTGTAGGTGGATTGGACACACTAAAATTGGCCCTAGGCGTGAGTGCATGCATGTGTGTGCCTTCTGTAGAAGGTTTGGGGCTGGGCTGGCAACTCCACACTGTAAAACTCCACTGTCAATCATGAGCAGACAGTGATCTGCTGTGGCGACCCCTAAATGGGAAAAGCCAGAAGAAGATTAATAACTTTCTACAAGCTTTATTTAATGAATCATTTTATTTAACTAAAGCTCTTGTATTATTAAATGTGAATGAAGGCCCTCATTTGAATAGGCCAAACATGTATCTAGTATAGACTATACTTGCAATTTCATAGAAGTGTATAACAAGAAGATGGAATACAAACACAATACCAACTTTGGAAGACTTCTACAGCCTACTTAAGACCACAGCATTATTGGAAATTAAAATTAAAGAACTAAGAATTTATTAAAGCCATTTATCAACAACCCTTGGGGAAAAGTCTTATTGTTGATTGACACCATACAATAATTGATCAGACACTCTGATAATGGATTGGCCATACTTATAAAGTAACTTTATACATTAAGATCTGTTATAGGGTCAGGCTAACGTAAATAGTGTACATAGTTATTTAAGATGTTATTTATAAATACTATGGAATTCATTCAAATGTATATGAAAAATAAAAAAAAAAAATTTTGAGAAAAAAATTTTACCATCACTCAGACACTTTAAGTATTACAAATGTACTAGGTGCCAGCACGTATCTTAATGTATTCTCTTTCTGGAATACATTAAATCTCATAATATGACAAATGAATATACTTAAGGTCCTCTTTAAAACTGAAAATACTACTTCTCTGTTGTCTTGATATTTCACCTGGATGACTATTAAATAGCACCAAAAATGCCCCTTGTTTAGCCTCTCCTTAAATTATTTAATGTGAGCTTAACTAAATGATTTATCCCCATAGCATGATGAACTGCAGTGGTGATTCCTCTACACAAGGATAGCTATGCCATCAACTCTTGGAAACTATAGACTTGCTAGTATGAGTAGTCTAATTTGCAAAGCCACAGAATACATTATATCTAACATTGTAAACCTACCATATCAAAATCATTATCAACTTGGCTTTGTTGAAGGGGGATCCTGTCTACTCAGTTTAGTTAACTTCTTCGAGAGGGCCATACTGGCTGTAAATTATAGTCATTCTGAATACATAGCTTAATTGCATTTGGCCAAAGCATTTGCCACTTATACTCTATGGTAACATCATAAACAAGATACGTCCCTTAAAAGTAGACCAATACATAGTGAAATGTCTAGCCAAAAGTCTGAAACAGAGAAGTCAGATAGTTAAGGTAGCATATCCATCTTCAGAAAGTATAGAGGTAACTTGTACTGTGTTCCCATGTTAAATACATAAAAACATCCTTTTTGACATCTACTTCTCGAATATCTAGACCGGGATAACTGAAACTGGGTGTTATTGTCAGATCTCTCCTGATACCCATTCATTACAGCAGAAAATAACTCTGGTAAATAAATGGTGGACAAAAAAAGTACTATAACTAAATGCACAAAAAGTAGTGTTATATCACACTTGGTAAACAACATTTCCTCGATATACAGTACAGGCAATATCATGGTCTAAAATGATAATATATAGTCCAGACATCTGTGAACCAGAGGCCGATATCCTTCTGTATAGCACAACTAATAACTAAAGACATAACATCAAGCTGAAAAGTCATTATCACTCACCTTACATAAATTATTGAGTACAATGTCCCATTTGATATGTATTTTTCCAAACATATTAAGAAAAGGGAAAATCCTTAGAGGTTCCTTATCCGGAAGATTATTTGATAAAATGTTTCTGACCCACCAGGAAAGGCTTGAAATGTTATCACTTTATTCAGTTTCTTACAGGCTGTTGCATGGTATATTATATCTTGTGCTATAAGCCATTATGGACCACCTATATTCTTTACAAGTCCAATATCTCCATAATATCAGAAGTGATAACTTAAATCTCTATCAGCACATTAATAGAACACACTAGAGAGGGAAATATATTACCTACCCAGTGCCTGCCTCACTTCCTGAAAAATTTCCTGCAAGTCAAAGTGTCATTCTAACATCCTTCAAATTAAGCCTGGATGCTTTGATGGGTAGCCATAAATTATCTCTAGGATGGTCCTGCTTTCTTCTTGAGACAAGAATGTGGGTGGGTAAGGCAAGCTGCAATGGATTTTGTGACTCATTTGCTTTATATTTCCTATGATCCTACAATCCTTTGGAAAAATAATATGTTTTGTCTATTTGGGATTAAGTAAAAGCTTGTTCTGATATAGCCATAGTTTAGCTGAATTGAATGCATCCTGTGCCATGGATTGTGGATGTAGTGGGCTATTAGATGTGCAGATGAGGACTGAGTCATTTGCATACTGAATAAGTCTGAGAAGAGTTAAGAGCAGTGGACTGAAAATGGTGCTTTGAGGAACACCTGCTTTAACTAGGAGAAAAGGAGCTAGAGAAAAGATAAATTTGACAGACTGATATCTTTCAGGTAGGTGGTTAGAGAATCATAGAATAGTTAGTTTGGAAAGGCCTAGACAGGACATTTGAGTCAGACATTTCTCATGTGACATGGCTTTAAAGGCTTTTCAGAGATCCAGAAAAACAGAAAAGATAAACTTTCCTTGGTCTCTAGCCTTATTAATGGTGTCAGAAAAGTTGAGAAGAGCTGTAGTGGTGCTATGGCCTGTTTGGAGAACATTTTGTTATGGGGTTAGGGAATCATTTTGTAAGAGGTACTGAAAGAATTGATTATCAATATACTTTTTCAGGATCTCAGAAAGGTGGGAAAATATGGCAATTGGCCTAAGGTTAGAGATTTCAAAAGAGTCACCTTCTTTATGGATAGCAATAATAAAGATTTTTTTCCACAGGGCTGGGAAATTGGAGTCTTGAATGGATCTGTTGATGAGAATTGTGACTGGGTGTGCAACAGAGTCCGCAACAAGGTTAAGGAACTCAGCAGAAAGATCATCAGAAGAAGGAGAACAGGGTTTCAGATTTTAGTAGCTAAATAACATAAGATGTGGAGACAGGTTGGAGATCAAAGGCAAGGATGTGAGGGTTAGTAGAGTTTTGAGGTTGATTTAATGATTGGGAAGAGCTGAAGGTTAGTGAGGCTATGATGTTGATGAAGACAGTGTTAAATTTTGTAGCCATTTCTTGAGGTATACATCTGGATAGGTGTTTGGTGAAGAAGGACAGCCAGACTGAAGATTTATTTTTAAATGAGCTCCAGAAATTCTTTGGATTTTTTTTTTTTTTTTGTGATTATCTTGTGGGTCTGTATATAATCAAAATGTCCTACCTGTAATGAGAAATCGAAAATTGTCGAACGTCAAGTCCCAAGATTTCATATTGCTGAAAAAAAAAATGTTGAAGCTACAACAGCGAATGCACACTAACATTTGCTGCTGTGGATTCAACATTTTGAATGGAGATTGCACTATAATGGGGATTGGGAAATTTACCCTTTCCCTCGCTGTAGTGCGATCTCGGAAGTTGTATATATAAGTAGCAGGGGATGTGAGGGGTGCAGACCCCACATGGGGGGGTGCAGGGGGGCTTGCCCCCCTGCAAAACGTGTGTCGAATGGCACCGTGTGTCGAGGTAAGTTCAAAAAATGCCAAGAATTTGATTTCGAATTGTTGACATTTTCTTGCTTCATTATTTTGATCGGTCGCTATCGGAAATTTTGACAATGTTTTTCGAGTAAATAATTACTCATAAACATTTTTGAAATTATGATAATGAACTCTCTCTCTCTCTCTATATATATATATATATATATATATATATATATATATATATATATATATATATATATATATATATATATATATATATATATGGGTCTACTTCACTTCATTGAAAGCTCATTTCACTGAAACTCATTTGACTGAGCACACTTGACTGACTTGGCTGTCCCCCCCCCCCCTTACTATATATACTAACTCCAGGATCCCACTGCAATGGGGAAAAGGGCATATAACTTTCAACAAAATGAGTTTCAGTCAAATGAGTTTCAGTGAAATGAGCTTTCAGTGATGGGAATTAAACCCATATATAGATATATATATATATATATATATATATATATATATATATATATATATATATATATATATATATATAGTTTACTATCATAATTTCGAAAATAAAAAAAAAAAGTGTACTTATTAGTGAAGTGTTTCGCTTAAAGTACACAATACCGAATGTTCCTAATGTCAGAAAACAGCTGTTAATGTCGAAAATGTCGCTCATGACATTTTCGACACTTAACAGCAATCCCACCCTTCCCTTACCTCCCTAACTAGCTAGCCTAAAATCATGTTTTATGCAGTGGGGCAAGCCCCCATGCAACCCCACACCCCCCCAACTTAACATTCCAACTCCAAGATTGCACTACAGTGAGGAAAGGGATGTATTTCCCTAACCACACTGTACCGCAATCCCTTTACATGAGCGAACATTATAATTGTGAATGCACAGTCCATTCGCAGTTATATCATTTGCTCACGTAACCTGCTGAAATATGAAGTATTTAAACATCTGTTGTTCAAATACTTTATAGCCGTGCAATTGCACGGTGTAATTTTAATGGTAAACCATATATATATATATATATATATATATATATATATATATATATATATATGTATATATATATATATATTTTTTTTTATCTAGGTGAATTTGCTTCTTGGTGATGTTATACAACTCTTTGTACAGATGAAAATGTTTGAGGGTTTTTGTCTTTGTGCCATTGTTTCTATGCATTGTTTCATTTGCATGAGAATTCTAGATGAATAAGTCAGCCGGTGGGGGGAGGGTGACTATTTTTTTTACTCTTTTATTTCTGGTAGGGGCAAGTTATATATAGTATTCATGCATATATTGCTGAATTTGTTGATGGCTTCATCTAAGTGTAGGGTTTTGAGTAGACAGCAGTTAAAGTATTTTAGTAAGTTATTGAGTATGTCAGGATGAAGGTTAGAAAGATTTTAGGTAGTTGCATATTGATGTTTTTTTAGATGGTGAAGGATTTCTCTATTTGTGAATATAAGTTGATGGTCAATAAAGGAATCAGATAGTAAGCTATAGTTAGCAAATGTGCTGGGGTTAGAGACAAGTATCCAGTCAAGCATAATATTTTTACAATTTGATTTGTTGAATCGAGTAGGAGAAGAGATTAGCTGTTTGAACCAATACAAGTTAAGAGTAGTAGTTAGTGTATTAGATGTCACAGATAACCAGTCAATGTTAACATCTCCTAAGTTAATGGCTTCAGTAATAATATCTGTTATTAGCCAGCAAGAATTTCTTCTAATAAGCTAATATTATTACCTGACTGTATGTGCAGGGTAACTGGGTGGCTGCGGTGTTGCAGCGGTTAGCATTGCTGCCCCATAGCAAAAGGTGCTCTGGTTCAATCCTCGGCTGGGGTGCCTTCTGTGAGGAGTCTTCATGTCCTCTCTGTGGTCGCGCGGGTTTCTCAGGGTGCTCCAGTTTCCTCCCACATCCCAAAGACATGCTGTAGGTGGATTGGACACTCTAAATTGGCCCTAGCTGTGAGTGCAGGCATGTGTGTGCCTTCTGTGGAAGGTTGGGCGCCAGGCTGGCAACTCAACTGCCTGTCATGAGCAGACAGGTGATCCTCTGTGGTGACCCCTAACTGGGAAAAGCCAGAAGAAGAATGTACAGGGTAACTATAACTTCTTATGTTTATTAACATTGACATCATAGATAAGATCATGATCTGCATTTTGGAAGGTTGGTATGTTAGTTCTGAGGGGTGAGAAAGTTAGATAGTTATTATATCCAGTTACAACACCTCTCCCTTTTTGTGTAGCCTGTCATATCAAATTGTATTGTAGCCTGGAGATAAAAATGTTAGAATCATTTATATATAGAGTTTTAGCTATGCTTTGGTAAAAACAGTGATATCTGGTGAGTACTGACGAAACCATGTTTAAAGGTCTGTCACTTTGTTTAAAATACTAGGAATATTGATTGAGGGAAGGAGAAGTTTTGTGGGTATACAGGAGTTAGGGGCAGAGGATGAATGAATGGATGAGGCTCAGGGACCAGGATTTGGATGAATTTCACCCAAAGGGTGATTTTAGAGAAGACTGGATTGGAATTTGTTATTTTTTATTAAGTAAATGGATATATTCCAGGTTACATCAAAGTGAAATGAATGGTTAGAAGTTTTGTATTTGAGAAGGTGAATAGGCTGAGCATTAAATAAGTTTGGGGAAATAGGTATGAATGATGGTTTAGCCTGAGTATAGTTAGGGTATCTGGTAGTGTGTGAGCGTGAATAAAGTGAGAGAGTACCATAGTAGGTAGTAAGGTGACAGAATATGAATCATAGAGATGTGAAGATGCACTAGGCTAATATGGTAGATAGAAAGGACTACGGAGTAAAGGGGATATTGTAGTTGAATGAAAAAGAAAATATGTTAAAGGAGAAGTTAAGAAGGTAAGGGGAAATAACAATGTGTGCAACTGGTTTTCTGGAGATTCCAGGTAAGGTGATTCCTTATTAAGGGGATGGAGAAACTTAAGATTTTAATTGAGCATAGTCAATTAGAGAAATGTAAAATATACAATGGTGTAGTAAGGGGAAATTGTGAATTAGAGTAAGTATGAAGAGGAGAATAATTCAGTTGATGATACCTCTAATAAAAGATTTGTGGGTTTTATGTTTTGGGTTAATATTATGAAAGGAAGGAAGGATAATACTGAAGAAAGACTTGCTAAGGATGAAGAAGTGAATATTGTACAAGGGTAAAGGGGGAGAAGTATAGATTGTAACATTATAACAATAGAGAAGAGTAAATTAAATGAAGAGCAGTCGAGAGGAATATGTGTGGAGGGAAGATGACATAAGATAGTAAAGGGTTTGGGTGAATGCCATTGGATAATGAGGTGGCAGCAGGGATTGGTCAGGATAGTAGGAAAAGGAGGGGATATGAATGAGAAAGGGGAGGCGATATGTGCATTAGATAAGTAGGGGGGTGAGTGAGAACTGGGGTCAGGGTAGGGGAGTGCAGTGAGTCTACACATAGTGTGGGTAAACAAAGAGGGTCAGAAAACCTTACAAATGGAGGTATTAGCCCCCAAGAAAATGCTTCAGTTGAAATGGAGCTAAGGAAAGTTTTGAACAGCAATATGAGTGCTTTTTCGAATATAATGTAGTAACTCAGCAGGACAGTGGAGCAGAGAAAGTGTAATCCTGCTCACGAGTAAGAAAACCATACATTAAAACCAAGACAAGCTACTCATGGGTAGGAAAGCCATACATTAAAACCAAGACAAGCTACTCATGGGTAGGAAAGCCATACATATCAATATATAATGACTTTAACAAGCCTGAAGTACATTAACATATGAACTGTCTTTTTCCTTTAGTAGCACTGGCTGCAAGTTCAGTGGTACATATTGTTTTAGCATCTTACCTAGAAACACCCAAAGGTAACAGTCTAGATAATGTCTGCACTGAAAACTATTTTTTGCAGGCTGCAAATCTTCCTAGTGGAAGATAGATGATTTTTTTGCCAAATGACACAGAAAGACAGGTAAACTGATGACTTTTAATATTGAGTGGAAGAGACAATCTTGCAAGCCCTGAGCAGCTATGATCCTGTGTGTGGGGGATGGGGGGGGGGTGGACTGTATTGACTCTAAGTTTAAGCCACGACATGAGTATACAAAGGTAAACACAGAACCCCAACGGTATGGAAAAAATGTTGCTATTTATACCAATACATGAAAAAAATCAGATAACATAGAATGTGATAGCTCCTGTAGATTAGAAGACAGAGCTGGACTGAATAGGATTCCACAAGGCCCAGACAGATTAAACAGGATTCCACAAGGCCATAGCTCTAAGTTTCAAAGCTGAAAGAATTTCCCTAATTGTTGCTGCAACTTTGTCTATATCTGGACTAATGGAAAACAAGGAATTATCATTAGTAGGTAGGCATTGCCAACAATGAAGAATGAAACACAAAAGGTTACTGTATGCTGCAGTTTCTAACAAAATCCAGGAATAAAGAAAAACTCCGCAGCACCAATGCCTAAATACTTAATAGACCTGATAGACTTATAGACTGAGAGATTCTACTCCCCCTCCATCCCACTCTTTTATTTCTTACCAAAAACTCCTTCCCACTACTCTCTGTCTCATTCTACTTTCACTACACTATCTTTTTCCTACTCACTGCACTGCCCTCCATAACCAGTTATTTACATTCCATCGCCCCATCTCCACTACTCTAATCTCTAATGATCCCTCATATTATTCCCTCCTTATCCTCCCACTTCTATTATTTTTCTTTAACTCTATTCCTGCTCTACATAGCTACTGGGAATCTCTTAATATATTAAGGCCTCAACCTTTGGCATAGAATGCCTGCAAATACCTTCAGTATATTGTATACCCTCTCTGCTTTGCTAAATATATATTTTAAACAGGTCTATATCATATGAGCGAATCGTGCAAATTGTGAATGCTCATAATATTGAATGTACCAGACTTCGAACTTCCTATTGTGGAGGGCTGTGCCCCCACACCCCCCGCTAAATATATATTCAAACTCCAAGATCGCACTGCAGTGAGGAAAGGGCAAATATCCCATTCTTCACTGTACCGCAATCTCAGAAAAAGCACTTTGAGGTCTGGTACATTCGATATTGTGAGCGTTTGCAATTTGTGTGATTCGCTCATATGATATAGAGGGTCTATATCATATGAGCGAATCGCACAAATTATGAACGCTCATAATATGGAACGTATCAGACTTCAAACTTCCTATTGTGGGGGGCTGCATCCCCCACCCCCACTAAATATATATTCCAACTCCGAGATCGCATTACAGTGAGGAAAGGGCAAATATCCCATTCTTCACTGTACCGCGATCTCAGAAAAAGCACTTCGAGGTCCAGTACGTTTGAAATTATGAGCATTCGCAATTTGTGCAATTTGCTCATAAGATATAGACCCATTTTATACTTCTTTATTATAGCATGCACTGTGTTGTTACTCTAAATATTTTTAGACTTTTTGGACTACTTTGATATCATTTTGTACTGTGCTGTTATTATAAATTCTACCATGCTACTATATATAAAGCTTTACCTTTGCATTGTATAGTCTGTCATGTCTCTTCATAGAGCTTTTCTCCCAGGGCATCCACCGAAAATGGGCTCGTCTTGGGTCAGTGGACTATCCCAGTAAACAAATGCCAATAAATAAATAATGATGGAAGCAGACTTTTGAAAAACCTTTTAATTGTGTAGTACTTTGATATTTTTATAACAGTTCTGCGTTAATCTATGCTGGTTTTGTGAACACAGTGAAAGATACAAATGATGTGCCAACTTTGATGGAATTACATATCTGTGTAATATCACGTGTCCAGATCTAGAATTCTGTACCTGAATAATGCCAACTTTCCACAGCATACTTTAAATGGGCAAAATGCATAGAGGGTATGTCTTTTCATGTTATTTTTTTATGCCAGCATTCAGAGACAGCAATGCTGTATTTCTTGCAATTTCCTTTCAATTGGAAGCCTGTAGCTTATGTGGCAGTGTTAATTATGGAGTGCATGTCTCAAAATCATGTACTGATCTCCATAAAATGAATCATTTACTTTGTTTGACAACTGAGTGCCTGAGGAAATGAAGCATTTCCAAGAAATAACGAATATGGAATGAGTCTAAATTTAAAAAAAAAAAAGAAAAAAAAAAGCATGCACTTAAAATTTGTTTAACGGTAAGAGAAATAGAGAAGCATGTTTAGATTTGGAACATTTTATGAAATTCAGAAGCAGAGTATTTGCAGACTCCAATATACATATTAAAAGATTTTTGGCATGAAACATGCTATAGGGATTAACTGCATGTAAACCTAACCTGCTTGCATGTTCACATTTATTTCATTTTGTGTGACAATTTAAATAGGCTTAAATAAATTGCAAATAAGGATGAACTCTACTAGGTCTGCGATGAACATAATGGACATGGATCAGCAAAAAACAGGAAGCTAATGCTACATTCTCACATGAGACTGTTAACTACATATAGCTTCTTATGATATAGAGAACCATTAAATATGATATAGAGAACCATTAAATACCAAGTAACAGTAAGCACCAGGGCAGCCTGTAATCAATACCTGAAGTGTGATACATTATAAATGGGATGCATTTTAATGACATTTTACATCATAGTACAAATGGTGTTTTACCCTGAAGTAAGTTACAGGGCAAATGGAGACTGTTGGGGGGATTCAATAAAACCTACATGGATGGATTTTCCATGTAGGCATAGTGGCATGGATCTAACACCAAAACCAGCAGCTGTGTGATCCAGTAAACAGAGCAGAAGGGCGTCCATGAGCATGCGGGCACAGAAGTGTCCATGACATGCAACTCACCTCATAAGCAGGTGAAATCCATGTAAATGAGGGTGTTTTGTGATCCAGGAATCAGCTAGGTATCCATGCAGACCCCATGTTGGTGTCAGAAGTGTACATGGAAAATAACCATGTACAGAAATGTAAACATTGAACAGGGGCTGTAAAAGCCCAATTAGAAGGTCAGAAATGACATGGTAGGCACATATATGTGCAAAACTATGCCCTGTGAGTCCAAAAACTAATGCAAAATAATATAAAATAATACATTGTTTTAATACCATATTACATTTGCACAGCATGCAGCAAAGTGCAAACATGCAGTTATACAAAAAAAAATATTAAAATACTTAAAAACTAAAAATAAGACCTATGTGGGAATAATGCATTATAGAGCCCTGCATGCAGTATGTACAATGGTAGATTTCAGTGGTTGCTAATGAGACAGGACCTGGAATAATGAAGTATCCAGGTTATGTGTAAGGATCTTTATGGAAATGAGCTGGGCTTACTGAATAGCAAAAATGGACCACTGTGTCTGCATATAAAACCTGTGTAGCCCCAGAACCATGTTGGTGTCAGTAGAACAGGTAGCTGACATCAAAAGGGGGTGTGTCACAATATGTTTAAGTGGATTGGAGCTGAGCAGCACTCGTTTACGCGCTGCTAAGCTCAGCTTAGCAGGGGTGTGTGTCTAGTTCTGCTAAGCTTTGTTTAGCTGCTGGGTGCATGTTCTAACTGGTTTAAACTTTGCTGAGCATGCCCATGCATATGTGTGTTTCCATACTGCTGAGTAGTGTTTATACTTGTGGCATGGGTTTGTGCTGTGCTTGCAGTGCTTAGCAGGGAAGGCATTTAAAAAAAAGGAACTAGCCTGGGAAAGCCAATCATGTATAAATGACTGATAAGCCCTGTTCCACTAACACTGGGCCATTCAAACAACTCAATGATATACGTATATCTGGCAGCTGAAATGCATCATAGTCAGCCAGTCACATAGAATGCATCTGCAGCAAACCACTATAAAGTATACATACACCCCACAATCTGATTTCTCACCCATATTCTGCCCCATTGGAGTACAGACTTGGGGATTTTAACTGACAGGATGTTAAGGGCTGCTGCTGCTCTGCTACATCTGTATGTGCTAGAGGCTGAGGGCAGTGCTGATGCTGCTGCTGTCAATAGGTCTAGACTGAGAGAAGAGTGATAAGGCCCAGGGTAATCTTCCAGGAGCTACATGAGCTGGAGATGGTAGAGCTCTACAGGGTGGACAGGGCACACACTATAAGAACTCACCAATGTTTGCCACCCTCAACTCAGACCCAAAGCCAACAGAGGAAAAGCTGTCCCATTGGAAACAATGGTATATGCAGCCCTTAGAATACTAGCTACAGGTACTTTTCAAAGACCAACTGGGGGCATGATGGGGGTCTCAAAGGCATCTACAGTCTGGGTACTCCACCATTTCCTGGCTGCCATACAAACACATGCCAGTGAACACATTTATTTACACCACACCCCTGATGAGATGGCCAGCAGTATGCTTCTCTTCCATGTTGTAGCACACTACCTTAGGTAGTGGGTACCATAGACTGCACTCATGTGCACATCAAAGCACTGCCCAGTGAGGAGGGTACAGTCTACATCAACTGCAAGGGGTATCACTCCATCAATTGCGAAGTCGTGTGCAATGCCAAGGGCATTATCATGAGTGTGTGGGCTGGCAGCCCTGGCAGTTATCACTACTCCCATATCTGACATGCATCACAGCTGTACCAGATGTTTGTCAGGGGGGACATTCCATAAGGACATCTACTGGAACCATGACCTGCAACAGAAACATACAAAGTTCTGAGATACACCTATCAGTCTGCAACAACATCGCCAATCTAACATCATGCAACAACGGAACAAACACTTTGACGTGTACTCATGATGCAACCCAGCATACAGCACCTGTCATGGTATAAGACAACCACAGTGCAACATGTCACGTACTGTATTATAGACACACTGTGCATCAGACACATATTTGCATGTCCCTGCATCAATGGTAATGATGGCAGGGATGTGGCACAGGTATCATCACATGCACAGGGTGTGGTGTGGGGGTGCTAGAGGCCTAGGCTGTGCCAAACAGTTGACTTCATGTGGGGAAGTCAGGAAGGGATGCTGGTTAGCTGGGCCATTGAGAGGTGCCTTGTGTGTCTGTTGGTGACCTGCACATGACAGTGATGTATGAGTGTGTGCGCATGCACAGTCAAGCCATGTGCTAGCCCTACACATGGGTATGTTAGACAGCTATGGACTGTCCATGGCAGAATGGACAGCTTACCATCTCCAGCCATGAACATGAGAACTGGATCTGCCAGGAGTGGCACTGGCACTACAATGCTCAGAGTCAGATGCAGTACTAGTTGCTGATGGTGACTGGTGTCTGCTGGGCCCATGTCCCTCACAGGACCACCCAGGACCACATGCCCATGGCCTTACACATCATGGTGTAGACAGCACCCTCCCATCTGTAGTTCATAGGTTCATAGGTTCATACTAGGCTATCTGCCCTAGGGCATTCATAAGCCTAGCCAGAGTGTGTTTGGCTTTCGCCACCCATTTTAAATTAATTTTGCTATGCCCTTTTTTGAGGTTAGTATACTGTGCCTCTGTCTAACAGTGACACAGAAGTGATACCCGGGGTAAACCTACGATCTCCCATCCACTCATCAAGATTCCTCTTGAAGAGAGTCAATGAGGGACTCTGCCTAACCTGGACTGGGATTTTATTCCAGAGTGAAGGGAGCCTCTGGGTTATGAATCTGTCCCTCCAGCATGTCCTATTTATTTCAGTGCTGAGGTTCAAGTCTCTTGAGCGTAGCTCGATGGGATTTGGATTTTCTGAGGTGCAGCATGTCCATTAATTCCGGGTTGGACATGGCTTTATACGTCAGACACAGATTGCCTCTGAGCAGGTGGTAGGCCACTGAGTAGAGCTGGAGTTTCTTTAACCGGGCAGCATATGGCATCTGTTTGAGCCCTTTGATCCTCTTGGTGAGGTACTTTTGGGGTCTTTCCAGTTACTGCAGGTGTCTGGTAAGGTACATCCCAAAAGGGGCATTGTACTCGATTATGGGCCTGATGAGGGATGAGTAAAGAGGCACGATGACCTCCCCTGATCTAGATGTGAATCCCTTCATGATTAGGTGGGCTATATAAAATGTTTTTCTAACCACTTTGGCCACGTGGTTGTCAAATGAGAGATTGCTATCAACTTGGGTCCCCAGGTCCCTAATTACTTCTTCTGTACTTAATGGATTACCACCTATGTGGTAATTTGTGGGCACTTTGTTTTTGCCAAAGGGGATGACTATACACTTTTTGGCATTTGGCCATGGCTCTGGCACCAGTTGTCTGTTTCTATGAGGCCCTTTTGGAGGATGCTTGTGTCGGCTGGAGAGTCGATTATGGTGCCCAGTTTGCAGTCATCTGTGAACTTGGTCAGCCACAGTCCTTCCATGTTGGCCTGTACCTCCGAGAAATATATACCAAACAAGAGAGGTCCCAGGACTGAGCCTTGTGGGATGCCACTTGTAACTGGTTTGGAGTCTGACATGGCTCCAGCAATTCTAACCATGTGGGTTCTGTCCTTGAGCCAGTTTGCAACCCATCTAATGACATAGGGGTTTATATTTAAGCTGGTGAGCTTATCTATAATGCCCAAGTGGAGTATTGTATCGAAGGCTTTTGCGAGGTCCAGGTAGGCTGTGTGGACCACCTTCCCCTCGTCAATGGCCTTGGTGACTGTTTCAAAGAAATCGACCAGGTTTAATAGGCAGGATCTGCCCTTAACAAAGCCGAACTGGGTAGGATCCAGTGTCTGTAAGTCCCCAATATCTTTATTTATGAGGTCCATGATGATAGTTTCCAGGATCCGTTGAGGCACCACCTTTGTGGAGAGGGACCACTGTTGCTGTACACCACTCTTTGGGTACATATCCTGTAGTAAGGCCAAGATTGAACAGTAGTTTTATGTTTGGGTTTAGCTCTTCTTGGAGTTCACGTAGGACGCAGCCTGGGACACCGTCTGGTCCCATTGATGCTGTGTTTTTTGCTTTGGAGAGGGCAGCTCTTACCTGAGCATCTGAGATGTCAGGGGGGCAGCACTCTGCTAGGATAGATATTTGCCCTTTTGGTGGGGAGGGGGGGAGAAGTTTGCGCTGAACCTGTCAGCTAGGATGTTGGCAATGTCTGTGGGTTCGGTGTATTTTTGTCATTTTGGACTAATTCTGAGCATATCTGGGAATTCCCACCCAGGTTCCTAACATAACTAAAGAAAGCCTTGTGATTATCCTTAGTGTCCTGTGCAATTTTTCTCTCGAAGCTGGCCTTAGACGATTTTATGAGTGCCCGTAGTTTTTTGCTAATACTGATCAGAGATGCCTTCCCTTTTTGGGATTTTGCTCTATCATGTAGTAGCTTCCTCCTTCTATTGTATAGTTTGTTTATGGCTGGGGTCCACCAGACAGGACGTCTGCCTTTGGAGGATTGGGTCTTGGTTTTATTTGGGATTGCATGATCCATGCATTCCTGAAGGTGTTCATAGAATGCATTTATAAAGGATTCCGCGGTCTGGGCCGTATTTTCCACAGGCCCAGGGGCTTTGAAGGATTCCACCTCAGTTTTGAGGAGTGTGAAATTTGCTTTAGAGAAGTTTTTCACTGTGGTTTTCTGGGCAGGGGGTGGGGTCGGGATGTGAATATCCAGTGAGATTAGTTTATGGTCTGATCTTACCAGTGAGGGATACACTTCTGGTCTGGAGCATAGAGTCCCCATGTTGGTGATGATCAGGTCCAGTATGTTTTCCCCTCTTGTGGGAGAGGTAACAAGTTGTTCCATAGCATGTGAGTTTATAAATTCTAGGAACCTTTGGGCTAGGGTGTTGGAGCTAGAGTAATGCTCCCAGTCTATACCACGGGTATCACTTCTGTGTCACTGCTAGACAGAGGCACAGTATACTAACCTCGAAAAAGGGCATAGCAAAATTAATTTAAAATGGGTGGTGAAAGCCAAACACACTCTGGCTAGGCTTATAAATGCCCTAGGGCAGATAGCCTAGTATGAACCTATGAACCTATGAACCTATGTTTGGGTAGTTGAAGTCGCCCAATATAATGGTGTTTGGAGAGACCTTCATATTTTCTAGTGTTCTCAGGAAGGCCGAGTGGGTTCCTCGGTTTGGGAGGGTGGTCTGTAGCAGGCTATAAACTAGAAGGCAGTTTTACCCACTGTTAGTTGCACATGGATAGTCTCTGATGCTTCGTGCTGTGCCACCAACCTCGAGGTGTGTGTATCTTTGACGAATATTGATACTTCCCCTCCTTTTGTGGTTCGGTCCAAGTTTTGGGGACGAAAAGCATGGTATGAGGTATAACCTGGTAGTGCTGGGGTGCTCTCGGGAGCCTTGAACCAGGTTTCTGTTACTGCACAGATATCGATGTTTTCCAAGCTAAGGAGAGTTTAGAGTGCATGCATTTTGAGGTTTAGACTTCTGGCGTTGAGTAGCATTACTCTTAGTTTCTTATCCCTTGTGATACCTATGGAGGTGGGTTTGTCTTTTGAGCCTTAGTGCTGGAGATACTGCCACTCCACGAGAGAGAGTGTACATGGCCATGTAGACTCTAAGTGGATGTTGTTACTGACCTATGCCCACATGTCAACACCCTACTCCCACCACATGTTCTATCCCAGACAATGTGCAGTTAAGGACTGACAATGTCTCATCCCACTGTCAGTCCACTACATCAGTGAAACAATGTATGGCATCACTAATGTGGTGGAGGGAGTCATGGATGTCAGACAGTGATGCTTCCATGATCCTGAGCATCCATCTGCTGTTGCATTCAGAAGGTGCCTGTGCCTCAATGATGGACCAAAACACGTGTCACATGACTTGTGATGTGACACCTGTGACAGTTGGTGGATGGGCAGCAGTCCTCTTTCAAGCACCCCTGTCAATCTGCTTGTGTGGGACTTCACCAGATCTCTGGCTATGGCCAGTGTCTACACTCACTGATGCCATTGTTGCCACACTCTTCTGTTCAATGACACCACACTCTGTCCAATATCTGTAGCAGCAGGAGACTGGGCATGTGTGAGCATACTGACCGTGTGCAGGGACAAGGGGGAAGGAAGTGCAATGTCAACCCATGGGACAGATTCAGCCCCCAACAACCCCACCTGTGCCTCACTATGCCAACCATCATCATCAGAGTCAGATAAGACACTGACATTAGTTTGTGAGGGGGGACAAACTCCAATTCCCATGGTCACCTGTGAGGAGGAAGACAAAATGAGTATTTTATTGCATGTACTATTATGTAGATTAATCCACACATATACATACAGGTGAGGTGCCACAACAGCAATACACATGTCACATCTTATTTCTGATCCCATGCACAACACACATGCAGACTACAACATACAGACACAAGACAGGCCAAGTAAAACACATGTACTGCAGCTACGTCCAGTTAATGTTGCTACTATTATACACCTGTGAGATTAGCGATATGTCAGTGTATATGATAGACCTACATCTCAAACACAATGCACCTGTCTTCAGCATACTATTGACCCTGCATAGGAGACTGCATGGACCTTCACAAAAATAAGTGCAAATATGTTACAGATCCTACGTATACACTACTGTGGTTACTGATACAATGCACTGCAGTTATCCCCTCTGAGACTGAACATGCAAGTAGTGTACTCTGGCTAAGCATATCTGTTGTATATACAACAAAATGGCAACTCTTAACATTGTTTGGGTATACATGAGCCATAAAAAATCATTATCACACTCACCAGGTACAGGTCATTGGACTCTGGCCACTCCTGGTGGCTATATGGAAAGGTGAGGGAGAGGCATTGTCAACAATAACAGATGTGGCGTTGTTACAGGATAATATACGGGCATAGTTACATGTACTGTGATGCTGCCTACATTGCTGACATTCTGAGTATGTGTGCACAGGTATGCATTACAAACACCCCCCCAATGCAGATTGACCTGACATCCATGTACTGGTATGCAGAGGCTGTCACAATGAATGATTGATACAGGATTACAGCAATGCACAAAGGAGGATTACCTTGGTGCTCCTCTGCTGTGGAGGCTGTTACCCTCCTCCACAATGCATGGGGTAATGGATGCTTGGGAGCGGATGGCTGATTCCAGGTTCATCAGGAATTCCTCTGTGGTCAAGAGTGGTTCTACTGCTGCAGGCCCACCACCAGTGGCAGCACGGTCCCTGGCCACAGCAGCGGCCCTTTGCCATGCAGCATTAACCATGTCCATCACTCTGTGATGGACTTGCTCATAGCTTCTGTCCTGTAGCCCTAAGTAGTTCACTGTTGTGACAAGGTCAGCCCACATTGCAGAATGTTGCTCATGATTGTGGCGAGTCCTGGAGAGCAGAATGATGTGATGCAGTCGTAGCCCATCCAGGATCACATCATTTTCCCCAGCTGTAAACAGCAGGCGCCTTCATCTATACATCCTTTCAACCACTCACACCACAAACCCAGTCTCACATAGACCTATAGCATCAGCAAACCAAACACATAAACACACAAAAGCATACTCGGAGGCTCTAAATAAAAATCTGCCAAAGCAGCAGAGACCTCCAAAGCAGACATCCAAGCAACCACTACCCCACAACAATACCCATGTATCACATATTTCACAAAGTCACTGTGCCTCACAGTCCTTAAGGCTAAACAACACACCAAATACACTTGTAATAGGTGACTCTATTGTCAGACACACTGACGTCCCACACACCAGACTGAACAAGGAGAAGGTCACTGTAAGCTGCCTGTCGGGTGCCAGGATCTGCCACATAACACAAGCACTCAGGTCACTCCAAAGCAAGTACAAATATGACTCCGTCATTGTCCATGCTGGTGTGAATTACCTGAGACGTACCTCACTGGACTACATGAAAAGAGACATAGAGAAGCTCTCTGATCATGTAGCCCAGACTTGTATGACCCTGACATTGAGTAGTATCTTGCCCTCACCAAGAATGATGCCACAGTATAAAGACAAAATGATCAATTTTAACAATTGGCTAAAGTATTGGTGTCATTCAAAGGGGATCCAGTGTCTGTCAGCCTGGGATGACATGCTCGACAAACCACATTTTTTCGCTAGGGATGGCTTGCACCTGTCACCCCTGGGCTTTCGAATACTGGCTAAGGCTCTTGCCACCCCCATAGTGCCTTTTTTAGGCAAGGCTCTAAAGACAAACCCACCTCCATAGACAACACAAGGAAAAAAAAACTAAGGGTAATGCTACTCAATGCCAGAAGTCTAAACCTCAAGATGCACACACTCGAGGCTCTCCTGAGTATGGAGAATATCTATATCTGTGCAGTAACAGAAACCTGGTTCAAGGCTCTCGAGAGCACCCCAGCACTACCAGGTTATAACTCATACCATGTTTTTCGGCCCCAAAACTTGGACCGAAACACAAAAGGAGGGGGAGTATCCATATTCATCAAAGATACCCACACCTCCAGGTTAGTGGCACTGCATGAAGCATCAGAGACCATCCATGTGTAACTAACAGTGGGCAAAACTGCCTTTCAGTTTGTAGCCTGCTAAAGATCACCCTCCCAATCTCAGGAACCCCACTCAGCTTTCCTGAGAACACTGGAGAATATGAAGGTCTCTCCACACACCATAATATTGGGTGACTTCAACTACCCAAACATTGATTGGGAAAACAACCCATGCCCCAATACCCTTGCCCAATGGTTCCTAGAATTTATAAACTCAAACGCTAAGGAACAACTGGTCAGCACTCCCACAAGAGGGGACAACATATTGGACCTGGTCATCACCAACATAGAGACTCTATGTTCTACACCAGAAGTAAACCCCTCATTGGTAAGATCAGACCATAAACTAGTCTCACTAGACATCCATATCCCGGCCCCACCCCCAGCCAAGGAAACCACTGTGAAAAATTTCTCAAAAGCAAACTTCACACTTCTCAAAACCGAGGTGGAATCCTTCAAAGCCCCCTGGCCAGTGTAAAATACTGCCCGAACCACAGAATCCTTTACAAACGCATTCTATGAGCACCTACAGGAATGCATGGATTGTGTTATCCCAAATAAAACCAAGACTCACTCCTCCAAAAGCAGGAGACCTGTCTGGTGGGCCCCAGCCATAAATAAGCTATACAACAGAAGAAGGTAGCTACTACATGATAGAGCAAAACCCAAAAAGGGAAGGCATCTCTGATCAGTACTAGCAAGAAACTACGATCCCTTATAAAATCATCAAAGGCCAGCTTTGAAAGAAAAATTGCCCAAGACGCTAAAGATAATCACAAGGCCTTCTTTAGTTATGTCAGGAATCTGGGTGGAAACTCCCAGATATGCTCTGAGTTAGTGCAAAATGGCAAAAAATACACTGAACCCACAGACATTGCCAACATCCTGGCAGACAGGTTCAGTGCAACTTCTCCCCCCCTTCCCCCTCAAAAGAGAAATTGCCTATCCCAACAGAATGTAGCCTCCCTGACATCACAGATGCACAGGTGAAAGCTGCCCTCTCCAAAGCAAAAAACACAGCATCAATGGGACTGGACGGTGTCCCGGGCTGCGTCTTACAAGAGCTCCAAGAAGAACTGAACCCACACATGAAGTCACTGTTCAAACTCAGCCTTACTACAGGATATGTACCCAAAGAATGGTGTACAGCAACAGTGGTCCCACTCCACAAAGGTGGTGCCACAATGGACCCCAGGAACTATCACCCTATAAGACTGACTAGTCTGGTCTGCAAGGCTATGGAGCGTATCATCATGGAACTCATAGACAAAGACATTGGGAACCTCCAGACACTGGACCCTATCCCTTTGTTAAGGGCAGATCTTGCTTCTTAAACCTAGTTGACTTATTTGAAACAGTTACCAAGGCCATAGATGAGGGGAAGGTAGTCCACACAGCCTACCTGGTCCTCGCAAAAGCCTTCGACACAATACCCCACTCGGGCATCATAAATAAGTTTACCAGCTTAAATATCAACCCCTATGTCACAAGATGGGTTGCAAACTGGCTCAGGGATAGAACCCACATGGTCAGAATTGCAGGTGCCATGTCAGACTCTAAACCAGTTACAAGTGGCATCCCACAAGGCACAGTTCTGGGACCTCTCTTGTTCGGTATATATTTCTCTGAGGTACAGGCTAACACGGGAGGACTATGGCTGACCATGTTTGCAGATGACTGCAAACTGGGAGCCATAATCGACTCTCCAGCTGACACTAGCATCCTCCAAAAGGGTCTTACAGAGACGGACACCTGGTGCCAGAGCCACGGCCTCAAGCTAAATGCCAAAAAGTGCATAGGCATCCCCTTTGGGAAAATCAAAGTGCCCACAAATTACCACATAGGTGGTAACCCATTAAGTACAGAAGAAGTAATTAGGGATTTGGGGACCCAAGTAGATAGTAATCTCTCCTTTGACAATCACGTTGCCAAAGTGGTTAGAAAGACCTTTAATATAGCCCACCTTATCACGAAAGGGTTCATATCTAGATCAAGAGAGGTCATTGTGCCCCTCTACTCATCACTCATCAGGCCCATAATTGAATACAATGCCCCATCTGGGATGTACCTTACCCGACACCTGCAGCAACTAGAGAGACCCCAAAAGTACCTCACCAAGAGGATCACGGGCCTCAAACAGATGCCCTATGCAGTTTGACTAAAGAAACTCCAGCTCTACTCAGTTGCTTATCGCCTACTCAGAGGCCTGATGTACAAAGCCATGTCTAACCCAGAATTAATGGACATGCTCCACCTCAGGAAATCCAAATCCCTTAGAGCTACACGCTCCAGGGACTTAAACCTCAGCACAGCAATAAATAGGACTTGCTGGAGGGATAGATTCATATCCCAGAGGCTCCCCTCACTCTGGAACAGAATCCCAATTCATGTTAGGCAGAGCCCCTCACTGACCCTCTTCAAGAGAAATTTTGACGAGTGGATGGGAGATCGTAAGTTTACCCCTGGGATCCCTTCAGTGTCCCTGCTAGACCAGAGGCACAGTAAACTAACCTTAAAGGGCTATCTTCTGTGACCTACTATACAGAGGCACAGTAAACTAATCTTAAAAGGTAGGCGAAAGCCAAACACACTCTGGCTAGGCTTATAAATGCTCTAGGGCAGATAGCCTAGTATCTACCTATGAACCTATGAAGAAAAGAATAGGGGAATACATCACAAGCTGAAGCAATCCAAAAAAGAACTCGTATGACAGGCAGGTGGATGGCAAAAGTAGATAGCCCAAAGTCAAAAAGGCAGCCAGCAACCAGAAGGAATGTATCCATTAATGATTTATTCATATGTTCTGACCCAAACAAACAGACTGGTTTCGGCACAAAGCCTTCTTCAGTGATAGCATAACACTCCATCAACTGACGTAATATAGACATAAGATAATTGGCTAATAAGTAAATAAGTGAGGACAATTACACATTTAAAGGTATCATACCAAAAAATAAAAATGAACATAACTTTTCTGAGATTTAAAAAAGTTCAGTTACAGGCTTGCTGTTCTGAACTGTTTGTAAGTTTCTTGGAGGCCATTTTTTGCTTGGGCTAAAGGGAAGTCTCTCTGTTCATCAGTGGCAGTGATAAACATTGAGCAGCCTGCCTGCCCCTGTGGGAGTGGTTACTGCCTTGAAACTGTAGTTTTATTGGCCAATTTGGGTCAATTCCAAACTCCTTGATCTCCCTCTCTTAAAACCAGATTGCCTCATGGTTTTGGCATCTTTTCAGACTTGTTGGCTGTTGGGGAAGCACCCACCAAGAGGAGAAAATGCTGAGAGAAGAAAGGAGCCACTTTTGAGATGTTAAGTATTTTTCTTCAGATTATTTGCTAAGTTTTTCTGCATAGCCGCCTACTTTGAGCATTTTCTGGCTTGTTAAATTTGATTTCTGCATTGGTAACTATATTTAGAACACAACCTAGAGCTGTTTACTGAATTTCCTGTTTGCACTTATTTTTAAAATCGTTTTTTTCTTAAAACTTGCATTTTATCTGTCTCTGGCCTAGCACTCAAGTGTGGGGTCATTTACTGCACTGTTATGACTTGTTGATACGTGTGAACCTCTGCTATCTTTAAAAAAACAAAAAAACAAAAAAATTTTGCTTTTTTCCCACTTTTCTGAGATTTAAATAAGTTCAGTTACAGGCTTGCTGTTCTGAACCGTTTGTAAGTTTCTTGGAGGCCATTTTTTGCTTGGGCTAAAGGGAAGTCTCTCTGTTCATCAGTGGCAGTGATAAACATTGAGCAGCCTGCCTGCCCCTGTGGGAGTGGTTACTGCCTTGAAACTGTAGTTTTATTGGCCATTTTGGGTCAATTCCAAACTCCTTGATCTCCCTCTCTTAGAACCAGATTGCCTCGTGGTTTTGGCATCTTTTCAGACTTGTTGGCTGTTGGGGAAGCACCTACCAAGAGGAGAAAATGCTGAGAGAAGAAAGGAGCCACTTTTGAGATTTTAAGTATTTTTCTTCAGATTATTTGCTAAGTTTTTCTGCATAGCCGCCTACTTTGAGCATTTTCTGGCTTGTTAAACTTGATTTCTGCATTGGTAACTGTATTTAGAACACAACCTAGAGCTGTTTACTGAATTTCCTGTTTGCACTTATTTTTAAAATCGTTTTTTTCTTAAAACTTGCATTTTATCTGTCTCTGGCCTAGCACTCAAGTGTGGGGTCATTTACTGCACTGTTATAACTTGTTGATACTTGTGAACCTCTGCTATCTTTAAAAAAACAAAAAACAAAAAACTTGCTTTTTTCCCACTTTTCTGAGATTTAAAAAAGTTCAGTTACAGGCTTGCTGTTCTGAACTGTTTGTAAGTTTCTTGGAGGCCATTTTTTGCTTGGGCTAAAGGGAAGTCTCTCTGTTCATCAGTGGCAGTGATAAACATTGAGCAGCCTGCCTGCCCCTGTGGGAGTGGTTACTGCCTTGAAACTGTAGTTTTATTGGCCATTTTGGGTCAATTCCAAACTTCTTGATCTCCCTCTCTTAAAACCCTCTTTTGCGTGGTTTTGCGTGTTTTTGTGCATAGCGCAACAATGGGCAGCGCCGCCTAATTGGGTTTAAACTATTCCTGGCTCCACGAAGTCTGCTCTTCACTTTTTCCCTTGGAACTGCTCTATCTCTCAAATTAAACACCATATTCTCATTCTAAGGCCCTTCACTGGTCCAAATAAGTAATCTTACAAGTTAGCACTATTAAACCATAAGCACTACTTACTCTTATACTCTCTACGATTACCTTGACCCCTATTGGTCCATCTTAATTCAGTTTCCCTATATTACTCTAGCATGTCCAAAGGTCAGTCAATGGTTTTCTCTCCAGTCCAGCTGGTGAATCTGGGAATTTTGAGGCAATGTTACAACTGTCTCATGTACACGGACAACCCTCTCCTCCTCCTCCAAACAGGTTCAAATATATGTGAGAGATGCAACCATATAGCCAAACTGGAGGCTGAGCTCTCTCATCTCAAAACTGGTGAAACCAGTCAGGAGGAGAAGGTAACCTCACACAACACAATTCCAGTATCACATAGTCCCACCACATCAGCGAACCAAACACATAAATACACAAAAACATACTCAGAGGCTCTAAATAAAAATCTACCTAAGCAACAGAGACCTCCAAAGCAGACATCCAAGCAAACACTACCCCAAAACAAAACATGCACAACACATAGCCCACAAAGTCAGTGTGCCAAGCAGCCACAGCCCTTAAGGCAGAATAACACACCTGATACTCTTGTAATAGGTGACTCTACTGTCAGACACACCGATGTCCCGCTCACCAGGCTGAACAAAGAGAAGGTCACAGTGAGCTGCCTATCGGGCGCTAGGATCCGCCACATAACGCAAGCACTCAAGTCACTCCAAAGCAAATACAAATATGACTCAGTCATCGTACATGCTGGTTTGAATGACCTGAGACATACCTCCCTGGACTACATGAAAAGAGACATAGAGGAGCTCTCTGATCATGTAGCCCAGGCAGGTATGACCCTGACCTTGAGCAGTATCTTATCCTCACCTAGAATGATGCCACAGTACAAAGACAAAATGATCGATTTTAACAATTGGCTAAAATTTTGGTGTCATTCAAAGGGGATCCAGTGTCTGTCAGCCTGGGATGACATGCTCGACAAGCCACGTTGCTTCGTTAGGGACGGCTTGCACTTGTCACCACTGGGCTTTTGGATATTGGCAAAGGCTCTTGCCACCCCCATAGTGCCTTTTTTAGGCAAGGCTCAAAAGTCAAACCCACCTCCATAGACAGCACAAGGAACAAGAAACTAAGGGTAATGCTGCTAAACGCCAGAAGTCTTAACCTCAAGATGCACACACTCAAAGCTCTCCTCAGTATGGAGAGCATCGATATCTTTGCAGTGACAGAAACCTGGTTCAAGGCTCCAGAGAGCACCCCAGCACTACCAGGTTATACCTCATATCATGCTTTTCAGCCCCAAAACCCGGACCGAACCACAAAAGGAGGGGGAGTTTCCATATTTATCAAGGATATCCACACCTCCAGGTTAGTGGCATTGCACAAAGTATCGGAGATCATCCATGTGCAACTAACAGTGGGCAAGACTGCTTTTCAGTTTATAGCATCCTACAGACCACCCTCTCAAAGTCAGGAATCCCAGTCGGCTTTCCCGAAAACATTGGAGAACATGAAGATCTCTCTAAACACCATTATATTGGGCGACTTCAACTACCCAAACATAGACTGGGAGCACTACTCAAGCCCCAGCACCTTAGCCCAAAGGTTCCTGGAAATTATAAACTCAAATGCTATGGAACAACTAGTCACCACTCCCACAAGAGGGGATAACATACTAGACCTGATCATTGCCAACATGGGTACTCTATGCTCCATACCAGAAGTATATCCCTCATTGGTAAAATCAGACCATAGATTAATTTCACTGGATATCCACATCCCGACCCCACCCCCAACCCAGAAAACCACAGTGAAAAACTTCTCAAAAGCGAACTTCTCACTTCTCAAAACCGAAGTGGAATCCTTCAAGGCCCCAGGGCCAGTGGAAACTATGGCCCAAACTGCAGAATCCTATATAAACGCATTCTATGGACATCTCCAGGAATGCATGGATCATGCTATCCCAAACAAAACCAAGACCCAATCATCCAAAGGCAGGCGTCCAGTCTGGTGGACCCCAGCCATAAATAAACTGTACAACAGAAGGAGGAAGCTACTACATGATAGAGTAAAATCCCTAATAGGGAAGGCAGCTCTGATCAGTACTAGCAAAAAATTACGATCCCTCATAAAATCCTCCAATGCCAGCTTTGAGAGAAAAATTGCACAGGACACTAAAGACAATCATAAGGCTTTTTTCAGTTATGTTAGGAACCTGGGATGTAACTCCCAGACTTGTTCTGAGTTGATTCTAAATGACAAAAATTACACTGAACCCACAGACATCGCCAATATCCTGGCAGACAGGTTCAGTGCAAACTTCTCCCCCCCCCCCCCCAAAAAAGCAAGTATCTATCCCAGCAGAGGGCTGCCTCCCAAACATTTCTGATACTCAGGTGAAGGCTGCCCTCTCCAAAGCAAAAAACACTGCTTCCATGGGACCAGATGGCATCCCGGGTTGTGTCCTACATGAACTCCAAGAAGAACTAACCCCTCAAATAAAACAGCTGTACAATCACAGCCTCACTACAGGATATGTGCCCACAGAATGGCGTACAGCAACAGTGGTCCCACTCCACGAAGGTGGAGCCTCTACGGACCCTGGAAACTATCTACGTACTGAGGAGAGCTTCGAATGCGTGCATCTTGAGGTTAAGACTTCTGGCGTTTAGCAGCATTACCCTTCATTTCTTGACTAGCCTAGTCTGCAAGGCTATGGAGAGGATCATCATGGAGATCATAAACAAAGACATTGGGGACCTACAGACACTAGATTCTACCCAATTCAGCTTCGTCAAGGGCAGATCCTGCCTTTTGAACCTGGTCGACTTCTTTGAAACAGTCACCAAAGTCATAGATGAAGGGAAGGTAGTCCACACACCCTATCTGGCCTAGCAAAGGTATTTGACACAATACCCCACTCGGGCATCATAGATAAGCTATCCAGCTTAAATATAAACCCCTATGTCACAAGATGGGTGGCAAACTGGCTCAAAGACAGAACCCACAGAGTGAGAGTTGCTGGAGCCATGTCAGACTCTTGTCACTTAACCTCTGCCCCCCACCCCTTCATGTATGAGTGTAGTGTGGATCCCATGTTCTAGGGGGTTGTGAGGTATGGTCAGTCTGTAGCGGGTAGCTGAACATATTGCTGCATATGTTACAGGCTGCAGCTGGTGCTTTTTGCCCAGAACTCATACTGGCGAGTATGAACACATTGGAAGACAGCAAGCTGTATGTTTCAGTGAGGGAGCAGTGTCAGCTGTCTCATTACAGCAGAGCCAGGGTGAGGGTACCAATAACAGTCCAGGTGAGGCATGTACTTAAGGTATATACATTATGAAACAGTGCCAATTGGAGAGTGTTAAGCAACATATAGGTAGCCTAGACACATTTGTGCAGTATATCCCTACCTACAGGCCTTTGATGTACTAAGATGGGTAGCAGTGAATGCAGTAGCAGCAACCTGTTTTGGTTAAAATTGCAGGACACAGTCATTATTTGTTGTATACACAAGCATGTAATTGAAATGCAACAGACTGGATTCAAACCCAGGACTGTGGGTGGCAAAATATACAGTGTGCTAGGCATTTAACAGATTGAGCTACTGAGTCATTGTCGCAGCAGCTGTACTTGCAAGATATATGTGCATGTATACAGTCTGTTATACAGGAGTCGCATTAACATATGTGTTTGGGTGGGTATGACTTGTGACACTAAACTGTTGTCATGATTTTCTAACCTCACTCTCCACTGACTTTTCAGTACTTTAGTGCAAAGAAAAGGTTTTGTGACACCTGCTCTAAAGTAGACGGCACAACTGTGGAGATTCTGCAACAGTCTGTGCAGTTGACAGCTAAACCAGCTATCCCAGGCCTCACATCCATCCATCATTATTTATTGGGCTGTGTACTGGTTTGGTGTCTGCATCACAGTCCCAAGTTTGCTGCCAATTTTCCCATTATATGTACAAACAGTGCATCATTGGCAATCAGGATATGTTTATGGAAACATCTATGCTACTTCAAAGCTGAGTGGCCTAGTGGGCTAATGCAGTAAGCTGTATTTGACAGGGTCCTAGTTTTGAGCCCTAGCAAGGTTAATTGTTTTGCAGATGTGTCTAACAGTGTCAAAAACAGAGAAGGTGATTACGACAGTTTTAAGCATTTTAAGAGGGTTCTCATGGATTTGTGTGCTGCGCCGCTTAGCTCTGCTTAAACTGGCGCTAATTTTAAAAAAGGAAAAAAAAAGTGGTAATAGGAAAGTGGTGAAATGGGGGCCAGCAGGGGAAAAATATACTGAAAGGCAGGTAGGGATGTGCAGGACAGCTGTAGAAAAGAACCATAGATAGTCATTTTTTCAACAGCAAGAGCTGTCCAGGTTGTAGACAGTTTGGAATTTGGAGTCTCTGAGAGCAACATAAATGTGTTGATTGATTCGTGCAATGGTTAAAGTGTGTCCAGTGGACGTGGGTGTGAAATGGAGAGCTATGTATGAGGTGATTTTTTTTTTTTTTTGTAGGACAGATGCCCATTTATTTTTAAGGAGAGAGTGGGATGTTGGGGAAGGGATATAAGTAAGTGTGGGGAGGTAAGTTGGGTAGGAGAGGTAACACTTGCAAACAGACAAGACAGCATACAGGAGTGGTGTGTAACACATGAGGGAGGGTAAGCATCTTGGATGGGGAGGGTGTTTTGGAATCAGAGAGCCATGTGCCCCCAGACAGCAGCAGTGAGACTGAGCTCCCCACCCACTGGCAGTCAACACTGCGCCTTTACTGCCCTGAAGGTGGCTGTGCTGGGGGCTGGGTTCCAGGGCCACCTTGCCCCTCCAGGTTGGCCAGTCTGCCCTCAATCTCTGGTTCAGGTGATCCTTGTAGCCACAGTGCACAATTCTGCTCACCATCTGTGATAGCTGTTGCTGGGTGACCCCCCTATGCCTGTTGCCAGAGGGGGATGGGGGGGTGGGCCCCATCCCCTGAGGCGGTTCCACCCGTAGGTGGTGCAGAGCCAGCAGAGGGGGCAGCACCAGGTTGGGACCTGGTGCCACAGCCGGCTGAGGTAGGGTAGGCAGATCACCAGGAACCGGTCTACCTAGTTGAGCTATGGTGTTAAGGTATTTCAAAGTGCATAGGTTAGTAATGAACAGAACATTTTGTTAGTTATAACAGCATGCCAGAAAGTTGCAAATAAACCAGTAACATCACATTGCATAGCATATGGAACACAACTATAAGTGAGATGACAGTCCATATAGTAAGAGCATACCAGTAACAGTTACGGCATAAGGCCAACAACATAGGTAATTCAACAATGTATGTTAATATGCAGCCATTGTAATACATAACAATAATAAAACACAAGACCCAACATAACGTTTTGGAGCAACATATGCTAATAGTAAACCATAAATGATGTATAACAATAGTAAAGAATGATGCAGATAAGGGATGGGGGAGAGAGAAATACAGGCCATTAATAATGGTATAGGCTATATTTGCAACAGTACTGTTATATACTCTACAGGTCTGCCATTTATGTTATGTAATACAAGTGCACTATAACTTCTGTTGCATGTACATACCTCTCAAGCTATCCACATGGGAGAGTATGGGCCAAGCTGTAACACTTACAGGTACACAACTACAGGGGACTACTACATGTCAGGGGGACATATATGACTACCAAGGTCTACTGTGGATTAATGTAGTGTGACTGTGCTATTCACATAACTCATGTCCATGATATATCTGTGACCGAGGGATTAGGCAACAGTGATCACAGTCTGTGACAGCGTGACACTAGAGAGACATGTATTGTGCACAGTACAGAGAGTCTACAACTATTATGCCCTCCTTGGCAGGTATGGGGTTAGACTATCAGCAGACATTCACAGACACAACAGGCATACAGCCATACCAAGATTACATATTTTATTTATTGTATTAACTTTTGTTAGTATTGTACTTGTTACCTTTATTTTCTGATGTTTTATCACATTGCTGAGCAATCCCATTAACACTCTGGTACATCTGAACACACAAATTATTAACCCACCCAAACAGCTACTTCAGCTATTTATTTACCTGTAATTCCTGTGTGGAGGACATCTGTTAACAATGCATAACTGATTCTATAATATTTAGTGTTTGCCACTGGATTCAAACCCTGGTCTGTGTGACAAAATGTACATCACACCTATTATTTATCAAACTGAGTTACTGAGCCACTGATGCATATTGATTAACTATGTCCCTAGAGCTCACCTGGTAGCAAAATATGACCTGGTAATAGAGGTAGAGTGTTATACAAAACTGATGTGACACTTGAACACATGTATGAGATCCCTGCATGACAGAGGTTGTAGGTGAACTGTGGATTAATACATGAAATGCAGGTATAGACAATAAACCCCTGGTGGGTGGGAATATCTGTGATGTGTAAAAACCATATCGGAGTGCTGGGTTGGCTACCTGACCCATATAGAGTTGCAGATGGTATATTTGCAGTCTACAAATATTACAGTTTCATACTTGCCTGCGGCAGCATACTTAAGAGCCAGAACGCATATAGCTGACATGCAATGGTTAACACAAGATAATTCTGACATACACACTATACCCTGGGCGTTCCCATTATTTCTTTAGATCTTAGTGCTATACAAATATCATAATACATTATATCTTGTGGTACAGCTCCATATCTACAGTTTAGCAGAACACTTTTTATTAGCTAACCTTCAGTCACTTACTTGTATTGTTTGTGTTTGTATATCACAGCAGATGTAATACTCAATGTCATGACAAACAGCCCAAAACACACACATATTGCACAGCACAGCTTTATTACGGGTGACTTCTTGCAGTGATTGCTATATATTTTGAGTCTTTATTCAAGAACAGTTCATATAATGCAGATGTTGCAATACAGCTGTCATTCCACAGTTAATACAGTAGAAGCATTTATTTCCTTCACAGTGTTAATGCAGTAGAAACTGTATTCCCTTAACATTATTAATGCAGTAGACACCTTTATTTCCTTCACATTATTAATGTAGTTGAAACTTGATTCCCTTAGCATTACTAATGCAGTAGAAGCTTTATTTCCTTAACATTATTAATGCAGTAGAAACTTTATTTCCTTAACATCATCAGGTTTCATCCTTTCAACTTTATTGAACTGTACCTGCCATTACTCACTTATTTCTGTCCAGTTCTATGACCACATTCATTGCAGTACAATCAAAACTGAATATACGTAGTGCCGGGTACTAATTTACTCCTTGTTTATATGACTATAGATTGCAAGTTACATCTGCACTCATCACACTCATGGCACAACCTGACCAGGCACCCTGCATGGGCTTCTAGGTTATGAGCTTTCTCCACATCAGCTGTGGGGAGAGAAACATGCCATTATGTATACCTGTCTATCATACATTCAGATTAGGTATTAGTAGAACAATGCAAACAGTACTTCAGACTTGTGGGGCTTTCCCGTCCTGAGTGTCTTGGACATGGGTAGCCAAGAGATCCCTCTTCTAACACTTCAGTTCATCATAATGATGAGGCATCTGCTCACCTGTGTGGGGGGATACCAGTTGCACTGGTGAGATTGCGTGCCAACCAGTCCTAGGCCTCCACTTTGTACTCCAATCCCTGGAACTGGCCCTGCAGCAGCCAGTTGTCATGGTCTCTTCACAAGGAGTCTAAACATGACCCTGGACACCAGAATGCTAGAACGCTGTACCCGGAAGTGCACACCCTCTCAAACTCCTACCATAGTTTCTGCCAAGATCAAACTCCAACAGGTTATGGCTGTATTCCTGCCTGTTGCACTTAAATAATGCTGTTTTCCAGCTCTTTACTGCCATTGGGCCATTTTTAAAAATGCAGCACTTCACTTTGCATTGCACAAACCCACTGAACTCAGCTGAGCAGTGCTTAAACTGGCAATACTGAGCAATGCTTAGTGGTGCACAAACCAGCTTAGTGGGGCTCAACAGTGCTTAAACGGGCATTGCTTAGCAGTGCTTTGCACTGCTTAACAATGCACAAACCAGCCAACCGCTGCTAAAACATTCCTGGTTTAAGCAGTTCTTGTCAAGGCTTAGTTGTGCTTAGCAGTGCTTAGCTGGGTGCAGCACAGTAGGAATTAAATATAATATTCATATTGTGTATTGGCAACATAAATGTCTAATAACATGTCTGCCCTACATAGAATATTCAATCAAGGGTTTAAGAATACTTGTTATAATATGTGTATTTGCAACAAAAATGCTTAATAATCTGTCTGTGTCTTCATATAAACTTCAATCAGGGATTTAATAGTGCTTCTCATATATGTATATTTGCAAAATATATTTAATAACCTGTTTGTGTAATTAAACAAAATATTTAGGTGGAATTTGGAATTATTCTCATATATATGTATTTGCAAAAATACATGCCTGTGTATTCAAACTCTGCACCTACTGCACATAAGGCTGTCATTCTCAGCTATGTGGACATTTGGATTGCTGCTAAACTTTTATATATAATGCTTCACTATGTTTAAGCACTGCTGAGCACTTCGACATGCTGCACAGACACTCTCAGCTATTCTTAAACTTGATCTTTCCATTTATAATTAAATATGTCCATTTTCTATTTTTAGACCAAGCAAACACAAAAAAAAAATACAAATAAAACCCATATAAAATTATTTAATTTCACTGTTTTCAGTTGTCTATAGTGATATCTGGTGCTTTGACAGTGGTGGGGGGGGTGTTTACTCATCTACAGATACATTAACACACTCCCTACACTGATTCCATAACCATGTTACATGGCTCTCCCTCAGTAACGAGCCTTCATTATTATGCAATGCACGCTGCTGAGGGTGTTCCACATACACAGCCATGGTACCATCTGTGTTGGCGTTACACTATGCCTACACGGATTTTATTAAATCCCCAGGTGTCTTTATTATAGAACTGGAAAAGCTGATGTTACAAAATTGTGCTGCAATCATACTTTTTACCTAATGATGTATTTTATGCTGTTGTACAAATAAGTATGATGTCTCTGACCACACATATGTTAACTGACCTGTTGTTCTCAATCATAATGGGTCTGCATACCTAAACGTCATCCTCCATCCTAGGCTTTCTTTACACAGATAAAAATCTCTGCCTATGAAAACTTTAACACTGCCTGTTTCAAGTTTTAATATGCCAGTCTAATTTAAAAGGGGAGAAAGAGAGCTATAAGATAAAGAAAAAGTGAGAATGAGTTTCTTACTTCCTAGAAAGACACATCTTCAACAAGGTCTTGCAGTTGGAACACCCTACATTGAAAATTAACTATTGTGGTGATGTACTAGCATAACCCCAATGTTAGTAAGAAGCTTGTAAAGAATTAAGATGTTGTTAATTGCCCAGAATGCTTTGCAATTGTATGTATAGCATTGCTCAGTGCTTACCACAATATTATTTTGGACATGAGAGCGGATCAAAAATCTGTATAAACAGTGAGGCTAAAAACTGACAGTCAGACAGCACACTGTAGTCATCATTTTTTTGCCTCAAAACTATATAATTTGGTGATGCATATAGCAAGGATGATTTGTGACTTCAGGAAATGACCAGTGCACTTTCACAGCTAAAATTAAATTGATTTCTGTGGTGGGCTACTGGCCTTTCATGACCATCTGTCTTTTGGTATGACATGAACTAAGGCATGATGACCCTGTTGACTGCCATTTCTGCATTCATCCTTCTGTCCACAGCTGAAACTGTAACTTTGGAAGGCATTTTAGCCATGCCTCTCCACTTGCATGTCTGACCTGGTACTGGAGGAAGGCGTCCCTGCCTGCAATATCAAATCTGACACACGGATGGAGAAGCTGTGCCTGAAACCTCTGTCTGTACTTGATAACCCTTGTGAGTGCATTATTTTTGGCACTATGGTCAGAATAGGTTATGAGATCCATTAACATAGAATACTAGTGAATCTCATTGCTTTGGCTCCGCTTTGCAGATCCTAATTCAATTTAATACTTCCATTGCAAGGTATTGAATTGACTGAATTAATACTTCCATTGCACAGTATTGAATTGATTGAATTAATACTTCCATTGCACGGTATTGAATTGATTGAATTAATACTTCCATTGCACGGTATTGAATTGATTGAATTAATACTTCCATTGCACGGTATTGAACTGAGTGAATCCCACATCATCCTGAGAGTAGAGGATGAGATTAGTAGCTGGTATAGTAAGAGTGGAATGGTAAATCCTGATTGTTCTCTTTATGCTGGATTTCTGGAATCTGGCCCTTAGCAGCCAGTAGCATTAAGTTAATTTAATGTGAACATCAAACAGAATAAATGGTTTCTAATTACATAAAAAAGGTCACCATTTCTCCCAGAAATATTAGCACACAGTCAAAGTATAATGAATCTATTATATTCTAAGAAAGCAAGCAGTAACACCCACCCTGAAGGACATTATTGCACATGGTCTATTAAACTGGTTTGTATTTGTTTTACTGTTAGCATATTAAGATTTTTTTAAGTAACCATTTGAATAGTCAGGACACATAATGCCGAGTCTTGTAATATGGAGACTGAATGGCTGAAAATCCAGATTTACTTATACCAAGTCTGAGATTGCTATTTTTCAGAATATTTCCTTTTCTCTGAGGTGTGTTGATCTCAGAGTTCATATAGATACATTCAGGAGGTGTGGGGGTTTAATGAAGAAGAATAGATTCATTTTTTTTTATATTTTGATGTAAAAAAGTTACCCTGCCTAATGTATCATTGTTGCTATCGAATATGCAAGTGTAGTTAGTTGGAGGATGTATTTTACATTCAAAATATACATTCTTTAAGTATTTAATGTCTATGCATACACATATGCACACATGCACACATGCACACATGCACTCACACATAAACCGTGCACGCACGCACTTGCACGCGCGCACACACACACAGTTACATATACACAGCCACACATACGCACACACACATATGCATAAACACACGCTCGTGTTCGCTTACACATATGCACACATACACACAATTATGCACATACACACAAATATACATGCACTCATGCACACACGGATATGCACAAACACACACACACACACACACACACACACACACACACACACACACACACACAGACACACACACACAGACATGCAATAGTCACCTTGCAAGAGTATATGTACTTGAGGCATATAAGCAAGTTATATAAGCAGTATTCAATGCAGTTGTTGTTAAATTAAGAAAATGAAAGAAGTTAATTTTAGATGCCTATTTATTATGGATTTTTTTTCTTTTGCCTTTATTAAATATTCAGAATTTGCTTGTATTTTTAGTAGAGAATTGTAAAACTGACATGATTACAATGTTTTAAGTGAGTTTTGGTATACTGCATAAAGGACAGCAAGTGGGGGGTAAAATGTCAGATCCTTGCAACTGCATGTAGTCTGATAATTTTAGAAAATTGTCTTTTGAATGAATATACATTTGCTTGAGTGGAGTAATAATTTTATTTTGTAAAACAAACTATATGACTATCTATCCCTAGCAAACCTTGTACAACCATACAACCCACCCTCTTCTGACAAAGACCTTCTATTTTTATCAAAACCTAATAACTCTGCAGGCTGTTCCTTCTACTCCCATCAAGTGTTAAAACTCTGGAACTTCATCCCCAATAACAATATGATAGGACCACTTGCTAAAGACGGTAAAACTACAGCTGAAGTCTCACTTAGCTCAACTCCTGGCTCTGCAAACATACTGTTCCAGATTAGCACATCACTCTAACCTCATCCCTGCTTAGCTCTCTAAATGTCCTCCTCTTACCAGTACTGTAACTCAGTGTCTTTCCTCTTTTTTTTTATATTCCTTAACCCTCAGCTGCCCTGCCTTCCATTTCTCAAATCTACCTCTCTCACTGCTATACCCCTTGAAAGAGATTTTGCATTCTGTTGAAAATAGCAATGATATGGTTGTCTAACATGTTGTAAAAACTATACATATACTAAACATATACAACCCTCCCCATGGCTACAGAAAACCACTAAGTCAGAAATGAAAAACAGGGATAAAGCCTGGGAGCACTGGCGCAAAACCAAAACCCCCTCAACTAGACAGAAATTCCTAGAACTACGCAATAGAGTCAAAAAAGCTAATAAAACAGGACAAATTCCAATACTACCAGTCTGCCCTAGACTCCTCCCAACACAGCTCCAAACAATTCTCTTCCTCCATAAACTCCATCCTCCACCCAGGTAAAGTCAGTACCCCTCCTCCTAACATCCCTCACTCCTCCGAAAATATTGCTACCTCATTCAACACACACTTCACACAAACCATACTATCACTAGCTAGACAACACAGCCCCCCTCCACTCCAACTCACACCTTTAAGTAGTAATCTCCTTACTGTCTTCTCTTTTTTCCTGTTCCTACCCCCAACATAAAAACTCTTAATTAAACTTAAGCCCACCAAATTATCAGCAGACAACCTCCCAAGTGAATACCTACAAATCCCAGCTGATGCTGTAGCCTACCCAGTATCCATCTTGATTAACCGATCTCTGTCAGAAAGTTACATTCCCACACTGTGGAAAGTATCACATATAATTCCCTCCACAAAGGCGGCCCCTCCACAGAACTAACCAATTACCGCCACATAGCTATTCTCGCTCCACTCTCCAAAATACTAGAGAGATGCATTCACTCTCAAGTCTCAAACTACCTCCTTACTAGTAACCTCCTTTCCAGTACTCAGCATGGTTTCTGACCAAACAATAGCACCACCACTGCCTTACGCTCCTTTACTAACACTATCCTTCAGCATAAAAACAATGGCTATCTCTCCTCTGCTACTTTCCTAGACCTATCTAAAGCATTTGACATGGTCCCATACAAACAACTCATCTCTCTCCTCAATAACCTATCCTTCTCTCAATCAGTAACCAACTGGTTTCAGAGTTACCTGTCTGACAGCCAACAATCTGTTGTATGTCAGAATGACATATCTCCCCAACTACCTGTCTCTATAGGGGTTCCCCAAGGATCCATTCTTGGGCCCCTACTCTTCTCTATTTTCACCAATAATCTAGCCTCTGCCACCAAACATGGCACACTCATACTACACGCAGATGACTCAACCATCATCTGCTCAGCCCATTCCCTACCCAAACTGCAAAAAGTCACACAGGAAGCCTTTTCCTCTGTTGAAACTTGGCTATCCGATGACCAATTAATACTCAACCCAAACAAAACTAAACTACTCATCTTCCAACTCATCAAACATACTCAAAACAACTCTGATTTTAACATCACAGCAAAAGAGAACACCGTTATACACCCAACAGAACACACCAAATGGCTAGGAGTTGAAATAGACAACAAACTAAAATTTGACATTCACATATCCATGACCATAAAAAAAGTCCACAAAAAACTAGGAGCATTATACAGAAATAAGCAACTTCTCACCAAAGCAGCAAAGATTTCAGTAGCAAATTCCCATCTTATCTCCACCCTACTTTATGCCTCTCCAATATATACCAACCTAAGGCAATGCAATCTACACAAGCTCGAGACCTGCTACAACAAAATCACCAAATTTGCCACAGGGGCATCCTACCGTGGTCACCACTGTCTCTCCCTTGCTGAACTGGGCTGGCTTGAACTCCCTCACCTCCTTCAATGGTATCAACTCGCACTCACCCACAAACTAGTAAACCATTCACTAAAAGTCCCATCCCTCCAGAATCTACTCCAACCCTATCGCACCACCAGATCACTAAGATCCAGCAAAAAAAAATCACTTACAGGTCACTAAAGCCAATAACTCTGCTGGAGAAGCATGATTCTCTTGCACCATAGCCAAATTATGGAACTCCCTCCTACCCACAATTACCTCTGTACCATCATGCACCCACTTCAAATCTTTACTAAAAGCACACCTAAAAACATGCTGGCTATGCCCTTGCAACTCCCCCTCTAATATCACCCACCCCATCCACCCACTTCCTTTCTTTCCATCCCACTAACTACCTTGATTATAGCAAGCTCGGATGCTCATAACCCTAACTACTTATTATACAGCAGGAACTTCTTATTGTAATAATTGTTAATGTCTGTTATGTACTTCGCAGATGATAAAGATTCTAGTTGTTGACTGATGTACTATGTTCTTCATCTGTAACTATGTTTGTAATTTTTAATTGCTATGTTGATCAAATTGTTAATTGCTATGTAAATCCAATGTAACTAATGTCTGTATATTTTAACTATGGAACTTTTCTCCCCATTAGGGTTAGCTGAAAATGGACCTAAGTCCAGTCGGACACTCCCGGTCAACAAATGTAAATAAAATAAAATAAAATAAATAAAATATTATTGGCTTTCAAATGTTAGTGTTACTATGCCTAGTAGTGTTGGTGTAGGTATTCTGAGCCTAAGCCCAGCTGCAGCTATAGAGTACCAATTGTCTCTTCACTATATTAAGCTTTTGTTGTGGCACTCAAGAAAAATAACTTATTATTAAATGGTTGTGACATTTGAGTCAAACTGGCAGTCATTGATAAAAGTATCTATTAGTTATTTCTTTGCTTTTTAACTGATGCTTGTAGTAAGCTGTTGTTATGGCACATGAACCAGAACACTTGTACTAAACTGTTGTTGTGTCACCAAACCAAGTAGGCAGTCACTGACTGAAGTATAAATTAGTTGTTGCTAGTGACTTATATACTTTTTAATTTTTGTTTTTTCAATGTTTGCATGCAATTATAACTCTATGCTTTGATTGTTCCGCCTTTTCTACAATTACAGTTCTTTAGTACTCATTACAATCCCTGTTTCACTAGCCATCATATATCATGATGTCACAGTTTACTTCATCATCTATTGCCAACCTGATAACAATAGGTACTTTCAGGCACTGTTAGAACTGCCTTAGGCTCATTTGCATTACTTTCTTCTTAAACTACACAATTGCTATTTCTGAAAGGTGTAGGTATCTACTAACCTAGGAAGCCATGCCGCTAGTAAAATTGTTGACTGTATCCACCATGTTGTCATTTCTCACACTAAGCTGAAACAACAATGCCCACCTCATCCTAAACTAACAAATAAGCCTTTGCACACTAAGATATATAAAAAGACCCTTATAAAACCACAAAAGATCTCCTGGATGAAGGTATGAAATGCAGGATATGTGGTCCCATATAGTATACAAAGACCTTACAGAAAACATAGAGACAAAATGAGGCCACTTATTTGGCAAGATGGCACCCTTAAGGCAACAAGGCTGAGCCAGTACATCTGGGAATGTCATATTAATAGATGGCACCATAGTCAGAAATACGGATGCATCACTCACCAGACTGACCAAAGACAGAATGATGGCTAGCTGCCTGTCAGGGGCCAAAATCTTCAATGCACTGAGGCATTCAGCTCCTTTCATCCTAAATGGACATATGACATGGTCATTTCACACATGGGAGTGAATGACTTGAGACATGTCTCCATGGATTATATCAGGAAGGAAATAATGGAGATCTCAGAATATACGTTTGAATTTGGTACAAAACTATTATTGAGCAGTGTGAATCCCATGCACTGGCCCAGTAATCAAGGAGCCTCAATCCTCACCACTAGCACCAGGGAGGAGCATGCACATTGGGAGATAACAAGTACACACACAGTAAAGTACAATTTAACACCAGTGAGGGGCGTGCACATTGGGAAGGATAACAAGTACACACACAGTAAAGTACAATTTACCACCAGTGAGGGGCGTGCACATTGGGAAGGATAACAAGTACACACACAGTAAAGTACAATTTGACACCAGTGAGGGGCGTGCACATTGGGAAGGATAACAAGTACACACACAGGAAAAGTACAATTTAACACCAGTGAGGGGCGTGCACATTGGGAAGGATAACAAGTACACACACAGTAAAGTACAATTTAACACCAGTGAGGGGTGTGCACATTGGGAAGGATAACAAGTACACACACAGTAAAGTACAATTTAACACCAGTGAGGGGCATGCACATTGGGAAGGATAACAAGTACACACACAGTAAAGTACAATTTAACACCAGTGAGGGGCGTGCACATTGGGAAGGATAACAAGTACACACACAGTAAAGTACAATTTAACACCAGTGAGGGGCATGCACATTGGGGGGATAACAAGTACACACACAGTAAAGGACAATTTAACACCAGTGAGGGGCGTGCACATTGGGAAGGATAACAAGTACACACACAGTAAAGTACAATTTAACACCAGTGAGGGGCATGCACATTGCGAAGGATAACAAGTACACACACAGTAAAGTACAATTTAACACCAGTGAGGGGCGTGCACATTGGGAAGGATAACAAGTACACACACAGTAAAGTACAATTTAACACCAGTGAGGGGCGTGCACATTGGGAAGGATAACAAGTACACACACAGTAAAGTACAATTTAACACCAGTGAGGGGCATGCACATTGGGAAGGATAACAAGTAAACACACAGTAAAGTACAATTTAACACCAGTGAGGGGCGTGCACATTGGGAAGTATAACAAGTACACACACAGTAAAGTACAATTTAACACCAGTGAGGGGCGTGCACATTGGGAAGGATAACAAGTACACACACAGTAAAGTACAATTTAACACCAGTGAGGGGCGTGCACATTGGGAAGGATAACAAGTACACACACAGTAACGTACAATTTAACACCAGTGAGGGGCATGCACATTGGGAAGGATAACAAGTACACACACAGTAAAGTACAATTTAACACCAGTGAGGTGCGTGCACATTGGGAAGGATAACAAGTACACACACAGTAAAGTACAATTTAACACCAGTGAGGGGCGTGCACATTGGGAAGGATAACAAGTACACACACAGTAAAGTACAATTTAACACCAGTGAGGGGCGTGCACATTGGGAAGGATAACAAGTACACACACAGTAAAGTACAATTTAACACCAGTGAGGGGCGTGCACATTGGGAAGGATTACAAGTACACACAAAGTAAAGTACAATTTCAAAAAAGAAAAAGTATACCAACAACTGCAAAGGAAGGGCTCAGAGCAGGCAAAAATACAGCAATAGAAGAGCAGAGCCAAACCACCACGGCTGTTCAGGATAAACACAATGATGCTCCGATGAAAAATGCAAAAAAATCTTTATTGAAGAGCTCAAAGTAAGCGCTTTCATGACCTCTGTGGTCGCTTCATCAGACTACATCCAAACAAACAGTTTCTCAGCTTAACTGCATAAAGAAATTAACACCTTGTAAACTGAATCAAGTAATTGAGAAACCACAGTGCCTAAAAACAGTGTACAGTAAAAAGACATAGTAGAAATGATATATATATATATATATATATATATATATATATATACATGCATATAAAATAGCTGGATGTTGTGCATACTGAGTGACAGTATGTGAAACATACTGAATAACTGATAGCTGCCTTAATAGAGATGTAAAGTATATACAAAAGTATATATATATATATAAAACTAAATAAAATAAAATAAAATATATGCATATATATATATATATATATATATATATATATATATATATATATATATATATATATATATATATCTGTCTCGTTAGTGTTTTAAACTTCTAGCTTTAAGAAACGGCTTCAAAGAAACCATTTCATTATCACCAGGTGGTGTATATGCATTTAATTTAAGAATCCACTTTTGTTCTAAAGCTTCGGTGCGATTCTTAATGTCACCACCTCTCTTTCCTTCTGATAAAATATCCAAAACAAAAAATTTGAAAATATGTGAACTACCTTCTTGTTCTATGTGCTTATATAGAGCACTGGTAGTTTTATGATTGTTAATATCCCTGTAGTACTCTTGAATGCATTCCTTAAGCATGCAATTCGTCTTGCCTACATAGTAGGCATTGCATGCTGTGCAAAAAGCAAAATGTATTAGATTCTTAGTTTTGCAATCAGCGTAATGTGTAGTCAGGACCAAACCTTTGGCAAGTTAAAGAAACTTCAGAGAGACTTAACAGATTTCCAGAGTGGGAGGGTCTTCGCATGGCCCAGACCAACCCAACAGGAGAATGAACGACCTCCTGAGCTACATGACATACACCCTTCTACAAGGATAGTGGAAGGAGATACTAACTTACCAGCGAAACCCATTGATGTCATGCACTTGCTAAGTACTACACCAGAGGCAACCAATATTGTATCCATAGACCATCCCTCTACCTCCAGTAAGGTTGATAATGCTAACCCTAATAATATAACTAAACCTTTTTTGGAAGAGGAGAGGCAACCGAAGAAACTGCCACTACTTCCTTTTCAATTACAAGAACTGCTGCCCATCAAGGAGAGATTGAGGAGGCGTGGAAGGAGAGGCAAAGGCCTGAACAGGCAGAATATTCCAACACAGCAGCAGAGATTCACCAGGAGCCAAGTTTCAAAGGTTTGGTCCTGAATATATCTGACATTACCTTGACTGAGTCACAATTATCTGTTTTAAATAGAGGATTATCCTTTATTCCTACCCCGAAAACTGACTTAGCTGACATTTTACAAGAGTTGAGGCTTTTTGCCAGAACACTCACGTTAAAAACTATGTTTGGAAGTCTGATATTGTACGTTCAACTTTTTCCAAACCTAGTAGTTTTGTTCCAAAAATGCATCTGGTAGTGGATACTTTTGTTACAGTATGTGAGGCCAAAATTAGACATATTTTTGCAGATGGGACTCATTGTGGTCATTATAATCTCAGCACAACTGAAAACCATGCACTTTATGAGTTAAAACATCTATTATCTATTGAAATTAAACCTGCGGAAAAGGGGGGAGGGGTAGTAGTACTCAACAAAGATTTATATCTTTCGCAAATGCTTTTATTATTGAATGATGCTGATACGTATCAAAAAATTACTGCCATACAAGCTAGAGCTATTTCTGATAGAGTGTCTGTGATGATTTTTGACTTGTTGATAAAAGGAAGAATAACAGAGGAATTATTCAAATATTTTATTGTTGACATACCTTTGTATCCCTCCATCTATGGATTACCTAAAGTCCATAAAAACTTCTATACCCCCCCGATGAGACCCATTGTCTCTAGCAGAGGCTGGAGCACTGAGCTTTTATCCATCTATGTGGAAAAGGCCTTACAACCAGTACTTGAGACCTGTGACAATGTATTAAAAGACACCAATACATTTTTGCATAAGCTGTGTGATGTAGTTAGGAATACCACAGAGCAGTACTTTTTTATTACTATGGATATTACATTGTTATTTACTGTGATACCCAATGCTTGGGGCATTGAGAATATCAGGCATCTATTGTTCTCCAAGCAATGTTATTCTAGTGATAAAGTGAATTTGATATGCTCAGTGTTAGAAATTATATCGGAGAATAATTTATTTTGCTTTGGTAGTGACATGTACCTTCAGAAGATTGGCGTAGCTATGGAAACTCCTTGTGCCAATAGCTACACCAATCTAGCCCTAGCTGAATGGGAGAGCACCTCTTTCTGACTAGTCCAACCTTTCAACCATACTTGAAATGGTATACTCGATTTGTGGATGACGTTTTTCTCCTGTGGACAGGCACGCTAGATGAGCTAAATATCTTTATTGAGTTTCTGAATACCACAACATTGTTTCTTAAATTCACTAGTAAAGTGTCTTTAGAAGAAATAGACTTCTTGGATGTTAAACTTAAGAAAAGTGACATCTTAGGCATTCAGACTAGTATATATAGGAAACCGACTAGGAGAAATGCATTGCTGCATAGAAGCAGCATGCACCCTAAATTTGTCAGTAAAAATGTAGTAAGGGGACAAATTCTTAGAACTATGAGACTACATAATGATGCTGTCCAACTTCAGTCAGCACTCGATAATTTCGGGACTTAGATTTCCACTTACATATACTGCGGATATTGGAACATTCTGTGAAGTATTTAAATGGAACTGGAATATCTTAAAGACTATAGGTGAACTAGATGGATTACTGGATGATACACCTAGGTTTGCCTTTAAGAATAAGAAAAATCTTAAGCGTCAACTATGTTACTTGGATAGACAGAATAGCTATAATAAGATGTCACAAAGGAAAGGTACTTATATATGCAGGAATTGCACAGTGTGTCAGTATGTGCACTCCTGCTTTAAATACACTCATATGACTCCAAACTTTGAGATAGTGGCTACGCATTACGCTGATTGCAAAACTAAGAATCTAATATATTTTGCTTTTTGCACAGCATGCAACGCCTACTATGTAGGCAAGACGGATCATATGCTTAAGGAATGCATTCAAGAGCATTACAGGTATATTAACAATCATAAAACTGCCAGTGCTCTATATAAGCATATAGAACAAAAAGGTAGTTCACATATTTTCAAATTTTTTGTTTTGGATATTTTATCAGAAGGGAAGAGAGGTGCTGACATTAAGAATCGCACCGAAGCTTTTACACAAGTGGATTCTTAAATTAAATGCATATACACCACTTGGTGTTATAAAATGGTTTCTTTGAAGCCATTCCTTAAAGCTAGAAGTTTAAAACACTAATGAGACAGATATATATATATATATATATATATATATATATATACATATATTTTATTTTATTTTATTTAGTTTTATATATATATATATATATATATATATATATATATATATATATATACTTTTGTATATACTTTACATCTCTATTAAGGCAGCTATCAGTTATTCAGTATGTTTCACATACTGTCACTCAGTATGCACAACATGCAGCTATTTTATATGTTTTATATGCATGTGTATATATATATATATATATATATATATATATATATATATATATATATATATATATAATTTCTACTATGTCTTTTTACTGTACACTGTTTTTAGGCACTGAGGTTTCTCAATTACTTGATTCAATTTACAAGGTGTTAATTGCTTTATGCATTTAAGCTGAGAAACTGTTTGTTTGGATGTAGTCTGATGAAGCGACCACAGAGGTCATGAAAGCGCTTACTTTGAGCTCTTCAATAAAGACTTTTTGCATTTTTCATCAAAGCATCATTGTGTTTATCCTGAACAGTCGTGGTGGTTTGGCTCTGCCCTTCTATTGCTGTAAAGTACAATTTCCCTTAAGAGCACACAGAGATCACAGTCAGTCTGAGGCTGGTTACTCCCTTTCTCTCCAGATCCCCAATAAGACTCCCCACTTGCACAACTATAGGGTCTAGATATCAGCCTAGTGGCCAAACTAAAACTTCCAGCACCATCTCTGTCCAACCAGTGGTTCATGTCCCTGCCCAAGTAGCTGACACACACACACTTTAAGATTTGATTTATATACAAACACACAGATACTGCTGGGGAAGGCTGGCACAGATTCTCCAATTATGTCCTTTTACTATTATATATGCATGTAAAAGAATCTTACTTTCCCTCAAACGTACTGTTCATGCTATCTGCAGATTTATAAAACTCTCTTCTATAAGAAAACACCATTGTGTCTAAGGACAAATGATAGCAAGCACAGCATAGGTTAACCTTACCAGTCACTTTCCTTGTTCACAAACTTCCAAAGCTTAACATATTTACTTTCTTTGCTGTTGACTTCACATAGGTTCATAGGTTAGTACTAGGCTAACTGCCCTTGCGAGCCATTGTAAGCCTAGCCAATTACCCCTTGTGAGACTCAAACCCTGCACCTTGTGTTTGTAAGGCAAACACTTTAACCATTAGGCCACCCTCCCAACCCCATGAAAAATACCTACAACTATAGCTCTCTGACTTATTCATTTTCCTGTCTCCATACCCACAAAACAAACTTTATTCAGCAGACCAATTTCCCTGTCCTTGCTCCTAAAACATGGTAATCCCTCCTGCAAACATAATATCCAGTGACTGTTTCATTAAATTCTACCTCGGACTAAACAAAACAAAACAAAAAAAAAAGAAATCTTACTCATACTTGCCAAGTTATGCTTCCAGATTACATGCCTGTTACCTAAACTTATTAGAAACCAAAAAATAATCTGTAACTAGTATAACTAGAAACTGAAAAGAAAGCAATCACATATTGGCCTGGCAGAAATCAATACATTTATTCAAATAGGTTTAGTGCATAGTCTTTCCTCAGAATTCAGTTTTGTTTTATTTTGTGTTTTCTTTTACCTAAGGACATTCTTTTATCAACTATCCATAATACATTAGTCTTCAAGTTCTCAAACTAAACATGTACTGACAGATCATGGTAATATAAATGTCTCCACAATTACCAACAGTATAAATTAAGAGAAGCTTCTTATTCAGAAAGTAATACCCTTCTCATAGCCAGGGCAGTCAATTCATTCTGTAGTGATGCACTTGCATCTACACCCTGTGTTGCGTCATTATTTGTCATTTTTTTCTTCCCCCTCACAGACCACTTCTCCTCTGTACTAATCCATTCTCAATTAAATTCTTCCTTCCTGGAAACAAAGTTCTTTCTTCTTTGTGCCTTTCTACTACTTCCACTCATTCCATTTTAGCAAATATTATAACTACTATACCACCTGTATTAACTGCTTCATCTTTCATTATTTCAGTTAATAACAGCAATATTAATACCTACCTCTGTACAATTTTCACATTTGCATATAACTACTGAGTTTAATATAGATTGGTTTGCATGTGAACTGAAAATGGCCAACATGGATTATTATTCTACCACAGTTAACAAACTAAGTAAAAATTAATACAAATAAAATGCTATTTGAAAGGGTAGAATTCTACTGAGAAGCCAAACTAATGAACAACAAGATTATGGAGGGTAGGGTAGTTTTTGTTTGTTGTTTTTATTTTAAATAAATAAAAGTGAACTATCCTGTCACTCAAAATTCAGATCACTGCCTGTGATGATGAGACATGAGATAACTCATCAGCTTTATCTAAGGGGTGAAATGTAAAGAGAGAACCTAATATAAAAGTGTCAGAGCAAATCGAAAAAATTGATACAAGGATGTGAAGTCCTTAATACATATTAGAATTGATGCCAGAGAAGAGTTGAAGCAGTGCAACTTATCAGGATGACATTGGAGCATACTCAGCACTTAATTACTTCTATATCAAGAAAACATTATTCAATTTCTGTTGACTATGGCTTCAAATTTCCAAAAATCATGAAGCTAATAGGCACTATGAGTACCAGGATAACAAATTTCCTACACGGTATAGTTTCTTGACATCATATCAGAGGCAATTGTCTCAAACAGTGTACCTCAGTGTTATTAGTCAAGAACTCAATAGGTTTAAATGGATATCAGAATGTAAGCATGTACTCTCAACTCTTCACTGCCTGTAGAATTATGGAGATTTAGAGGAAATGACATACTTCATTACCAAAAGTCTAATGAAGAAAGTTGATAGAACAGATAAACGAGACTGCTACTATCAATCTAGGACTATGAGAGTTACTCCACAAAACATTTTGTTTACCATGAGCATAACTGTTCATAGATAAGAAACTGAAACACAAGCTACTCACTACTAGTACTTAATTTTTTACTGCTAATACATTAAGCAGTGTGCTGAAACCTCTGAAATAATCAGAGCAAACAAAAATTATATTATGATAGATGCACCAAACATCTCTCGTGTTTGTATGAATGAGATAAGGCATGAAGTCAGTTTCCAAAATGTTTACAGAATGATGAGACAAAAACAATGGTGACTGGCAGAATGTTAAACCAAGAACACATTATGCTCAAGGTTCAAATTTACAGATTAATAGATGAAATTATAGACAACCAGTACAGGATTAACAGAGATGAATTTAAAGAATGTCACTACAAATAAAAACACGAGTTTCAGAGGTGTACCTCCTTTTCATACAATAAATAGCCTGCATGTTTCCTATAATTTGCAGAGATAAGGAAAGTTGGAAAGTACAAAAGAAAAAAAATGTCAACATTAGCAGGCTTTAGTGATTGAATCCAACATAATTCAAGAGTTACACAAGCTGTTACAGATTTTTCAAATTGTTATTAAGGAAACTTTTTGAAGCAAAGCCACCAATATTCAAGATTTGGAAGATTTGTCAAGAAGCTGCAAAGACACAGTGATTGTGTATAATATATGTAAATTTAATTTTTTAAAAATCTTAAGACAAAGCAGAAACAGAACTGAGCAATGTTCTGCTGTGATTTGTGATTTGCTGACAGTTTGATGCATATTGATACAACAGTAGTGACAGTAGTTCTTTAATAGCTCATAATATCTATAATCTATCTAATAATATTTATATGACACAGTGCATAGAGATCTGCATCACATAAGTGAAAGACAAACTTAGCAAAAGGGCCATCTGATCTACAGCTCTGGTGAAAGTCGTGCTGGAAGGGAGTTTTAACCTCTAGCTCCCCCATATGAGGCTTCAGCTCTGAGAACTCTTTACTAAAATATAACCAGCATCAGAGTTGTACCAACAGTGGAGAAAGGAAGGACTATCGGTTGATATGGGCATTTGCAATTTATTCACTTATCCTATTTTTAATAAAGTTGCATGCTCCAATACATAGTATAATACTTTCTTAAATTAAAATGAGAGTGAAAAATGTAAGACATTATGGGCCAGCTCTTTAAGAACAGGAGTTACTATTAAGGAGTGCCTATCATACACATACCTTATTCAGAGGTCATCATCAAACAGAATATAAAGTATTACTCAACACATCATTTTGATATCCTGATATAATTCAAAAGAAATATGTTACAGAAGCCACAGTGTTGCATTGCTACACCTGAAGAGTGGAAACAAAACAAAACAAAACAAGATATAATACAATGTACACTTCCATGCAAAGACAACAGTACTGTCACATCTTTTAGGGTGGCTGTGTGCCTACTGATTGTACAAAACTGCCATCTGCAGTTAGTCTTCAAATAACTATAGTGAGCACGTCCACTGTATTGCATAAGGGTTGTACCCAGATGAACATTTTCTTTTCCGTACAACTTACTTTGAGTGACTACTTCTTTTACCAGACTGATTTGGAAATGACTAACACAGATCGACTAAATAATATTACTTTACAGATTTGTCACCTCCATTTTGCTCACTAACCTATACTAATAACTTAGTAACAAATACTGATATCTTGGACTTTTAATAATTCATAAACTGCTATATTGGTATGTGTATTGATTTATTTCCATACATAACATGTTTGCTAGTTTTCTGTATGTTTTATAAATCTAGGTTGTACCTGAGAATGACCTCTTGATATCCAATTTACCTAAATCTTCAAAATACAAAAAAAAGATTAAATGTTGATAATATATGATATGGAGCCATTACTAATTGTGCTTTAATCAAATAAGCTGTTTTTGAGACTTGCGACTTAGTCTGATTTTTCTGTAGATTTGCTTCAACTTCATACTTTCAATTGGGCCTGTGCCATTCGTGCCACAGAAATAGTGAAAACACCATGCATTTCCTTAAATCTCATTTTTAACATTTTCATGTATTTTGTTTTTTTTTTTACTTTAAGCCATCTTCATTTTCTCTGGCTCAGGCATACATTTTTATCTTGCCATTTTCATTTCATTGTCATGTTGTTCTAATCTGCAAACTTATTTATGGCTTATTTCTTGAATTTTGGCTTGAGATGACATCATAACAGCAACCAATTCCTTGTAAACTTGAACGGAAATGCTCTGTGAACTAAAAATGGTGTATTCAAATGCTCTGAGCTGTATATCACTGTGAGTATACCATAAAAAAACTAAAAAAATGTAATGTGGTATTGTCCTTCATGTAAGTGTGAAAGCTGGATTTTTAGTGAGGAATGGTGAAACATGTTCATAATTTAAAAAAAGTAAATTCCAATTATCTCTCAGGGGAGTGAACACAGGGAATATACTTAACACTTTTGAAAAAAAAAAATCCACACATACTGTGAGCCCAACATGACTCTACTATATGCAGAATGTCTGTGTCTCACTAGAAATCAAGGAATTCAAGTGACAACAAATGCTTATATGACTCAACATAAGCCAAGAGAAGAAGGCTATTAGTTTACCTGAATGATTCACTAACTACAGATAGAACTGTGTGTGGAATCAGAAATTATCACCTAACAGGAAGAAAACTAAAGAAAGGAGGTTTAACATAAGAAATTGTCATAGGTATAGTCTATCACATATCTTCAGTGCATGACCAAGGAATGAGAACTGTGCACAACAAGGAATGTGAATGAGGAAGTGCTGTAAATGGTCAAAGAAATAAACATAAACGTGAAATCGCAGAAAGCACAAAGTAAACAAGATTGTACCTGATAAATAAGCAGGCAGAATCCACAACCCCTTCAAAATTTTATGGCTATCATTAGGCAATGTTGCTATAAAAATTATTTAAAGAAATATATCAGCATGGTGAGGGTAATAACTATTCTGCTGAAGTCTGAAACAAACAGCAACATATGCTCTAGGCAAGATATGAATTTTGGAAGCAAAGCAACAGTCTAAAGCAGAAATCTTATAACATTCAGTAAACATAGTGTGCATTCAGGTTATGTTACTGCAAAAATTAATAGGTGCATGCAGTCAATGCAGTTAATAAGGACAAAGAAGCTATAGATTAATGGCAAAGCAGATCAAGATATTGGTGCAGAGTGCTACATTATGGCAAAATCTACTTTTAAATTGTAGAAGTTAAACAGAAAAATCTGCAAATCTGCATGCATGCTACTGTCATATTCTGGAGATGTACTCAAGCATATGTGTCAAGTCAGACTACACTGTTTATAGAAATACAATGAATACAGGATGTGGCCCCTAATAATGTCATTACAAGCTTATCTAAAACAACCAAAGCTGGATCATAGTCATATAGGGGCCTAGGCAAGGTAATGGATCAACCCCCCAAGACCATGTTGATGTCCCATTACCTGACTATTTTTCTCCAGTTACCATAAACACTATTCAAAACTGTCACTGTGCATATTACTTTCTTCTTTATTTCTACAATGATTACAGATTTGGATTTAATGTAAAATATTTATTTCAAATGTTATAGCACAAACACTGATAGTCATTTGCTAAACAAAACAGTATAGTCTCACAGTGGAAACAGATTTATCATGAGCAGTAAACTTGTCTGACCTTGAAACTCACATTCAAAGAAAATGTATCTGGCCAGTGGAAGATAAAGTTTACCTTTGGGTTGTTTCCAAATCATAGGCCCATTGCACACATTTTTAGGAACATGACTACATGCATTTGTTCATTGATTCACCTTCCTGATTGTATTAAATGATTTTCCTTGTATAATTCAACACCAGGTGTTAGTGTGTTTTAAATTTGAAGTTTCAATCATTTTTACAGTAAGCAATGAAACAAAATGTATGAACCAATAGTGAAAAAAAAACTCCCATTTCAGAACATTTCAACCTTAAAAGGCCTCTCAAACTTCTGTCATTAAAATCCATCAATATCAGTAAATATGCACAATCTCTACAGAAGTAAAAGTCATCTGGATAATTCCACATTAAAGACATATGTAACTAAAGAAGAGGTTGCTCCTGGCAAGCAACTTTATATTTCAGTGTATCATCAACAAATTTGATGCCTTCTGCTCTTGAAGAATAAATTGCCTATGTTATATTAAAAAATGGTAAGCTGGTAATATTGTACTAGGGAAGGGATGGCAAACCAACAGCAGGTTCATAGTTACTAGACATCTCAACCAAAGGTGGACACACTCAGTAGTGCATTACCCCCATCTCCTTAAAGTGCATCACACTTTCAGCAATCCTTCAACATGGTGTTGTAGTAGAATCCACAAACATTCTGCACCAAAGGCAAGTATGCTACCTGTTGTGCTACTAACACTGCTTTCAAATGCTATTGCACAAACACTAATGGCCATTTGCTAAACAAAACACATTAAAACAGACTTAGCATGAACAACAGTAAAGTTGTCTTCCCCTGAAGCTCACAATTCTTTGAAAATGTACTGAAACTCACATTTTATGAAAATGTACCCCTAATGAACAATCTGGTATTTGGTGTAGAAGATTCAGGCTGTTATCACCTGTAACCAAGGTAGGGGTTCAGCCTGTGCAATTTAATTAACTAACCCGTTATCCCTAACAGGGTAATTTTATACACACACACACACACACACACACACACACACACACACACACACACACACACACACACACACACACCCTATCAGAGTGTTGCTTGTCCCTCTCTAATATAGATGACATGTAGGTGGGGTATTTCGTTTAGATGCTTTAATACATCAGTATGGATAGCAGCATCATAAAATACAAATGAACTAGCTAACAGACAGTCCTTACATACATACATGCTTACATCTCAACAGCTTACTACAAAATGTCAGTTAGACTTGAGCGTGCCCAGTATTTATACACTTGTGCAAGCCCTTGGATAGCTTCTTAAAGGTACATACACATGCATTAATCTACATCCTGCCTCTTAAAAGGATTGACGTTTGTAAAAACAGCAACAAAGTTAGACATGCATTACTATAGACATTATAAACAAAACACAATGTTCATGTCCAAGTTGCTTTGTAATTGTTACAAGGTTCAGAGATGCGACCATATCTTGTAACCTAAAAATCTGGACTAAATTTAGCAACAGAGTCAGTCTTCAGTGTTTATCACGAAGAACATTTCTGAGAGTCAAGAGATTCAGAAAAACATCACTATTTTCTCATTTTCTTTTCTCTAGTAACTGTTTTGCACTTTGAACTGCACATTCTGCCAAACCATTTGACTGCGGGTACTCAGGGCTACTTGTGACATGAGCAAAGTCCCATTCTTCAGCAAATCTTTGGAACTGTTGGCTTATAAACTGCATGCCATTGTCAGAAATAACTTTGTGTGGACTACCATGTACAGCAAAATGACACTTCATCTTAGTCATGAATGAACTCGATGCTAGGTTAGGAAGTAAGTCACTCTTGAACCAATTGGAGTAAGAGTCTACTAACACCAAATAATGTTGACCATTCCACTCAAAGATGTCGGTGGCTACTGTTGACCAAGGTAGTTCTGGAATTTGGTTTAGCTGAAGTGTTTCCTTCTTTTGATGTGGCTTAGTACTATTACACACGGAACAAGTTAAAAGTGCTCTCTCAATGTCCCTTGACATAGAAGGCCAAAATACTAGTCCTCTCATCCTTCTTTTGGTAGATTCAGTACCAGGGTGACCACGATGCAAGATAGTAATGCACTCTGGTTGCAAGAACTTTGAAACAATTACTTTTGGACCTTTCATAATGATACCTTTGCCAGGCAAAATCTTATCTCTGTATGGAAAATAAGGTTACACTTCTTGAAGTAAACTAGATTGCTTTGATGGCCATCCTTGATTGATAAAGTAGTTGAACCTCTGTAAACCTGGATCTGTGGCTGTGTAATCTCTCAACTCATCAAGATGTGTGGAAGGTTGGGAGGGTGGCTTAATGGCTAAGATGTTTGCCTTACAAACACAAAGTGTAGGGTTTGAGTCTCACAAGGGATAATTTGCTAGGCTTAAAATGGCTCACAAGGGCAGTTAGCCTAGTAATAAACTATGAACCTATGAACCTATAAACCTAAAAAAAAATTTCTCACATCCATATCTTCAAAATCAAGGTTCTCATTCTCATGCTGTTCTGTGGTGTTTCTGGGTGATCTGGATAATGTATCAGCAAGATAAAGAAATTTGTCTTTTTTGTAGACAAGACTGAAATGATACTTCTGCAATCGCAGCATCATACATTGCAGTCTGGCTGGAGCTGAATGCATAGGCTTTCTCAAAATAGAGACCAGAGGTATGTGGACTGTTTCGATCTGGATAGGTCTACCATAAACATAATCATGGAACTTTGAACAAGCAAACGCAATCGCCAAAAGCTGTTTCGCAATCTGGGTATACTGCATCTCAGTTTGGATAAGAGTTCTTGATGCATAGGCAACAAGCTGATCCTCTTGTAAAATGACTGCACCAAGACCCAGTTTCGAAGCATCACAGCAAAGTGTAAGTGGTTTGTGAAAATCATAATATCTGAGAGTTGGTGGAGTAGCAATTCTCTGTTTCAGGATATTAAATACTCTTTGGTGTTCCTCTAACCAAGACCATGATACATCTTTATGTGTCAACTTTCAGCGGTGCTGAAAGTTGGGTCAAGTCTGGAATGAACTTGCCTAGATAGTTCACCATGCCAAGAAAATGTTGCAAGGCTTGAACATTGAACTTTCCCGGTCAACAAATGTAAAATAAAATAAAATAAAAAATAAAAATAAACATTGTGTGGAGCTGGCATCCTGAGAATGGTTGTTTGCTTTGAAGGGTCTGGTCGTAGGCCTGTACTTAAAAATAAATGACCAACATAAGTAACTTCTTGTAGCCTGAATTTGCATTTCTGTGGATTAAGCTTAAGATTCACTTGACGTGCCCTTTCTAGAACTTTTGTGAGGTTACTGTCATGCACCACTTCACCATGACCTCCTACTAGTATGTCTACTATAACAGCACAAAGATACCCAGAAAAAATTTGTTCCATTGCACGTTGAAAGATTTTACTTGCAGAATTTATCGCAAATGGCCTTCACAAAAATCTGTACCTGCCAAATGGAGTACTGAACTTAGTGAATAATGATAATGTTTTGTCGAGCTGAATTTGCCTAAATGAACTCTTTGCATCTAATACAGAAAAAAAGTGGCATTTGACATAAAGGCTGTGACTTCTTTGACTGTGTGCATTGGAAATTAAGGTCTTTTTAGTGCTTTGTTCAAATCTTGCGGATCAATACATATTCTGATGTCATCTGAGCTTTTCTTATGAGCTACCACTATAGAAGATATCCATTCAGTTGGAGTTGTAACTTAACGAACCAAAATAGTAAAACCAGTAAATCATGAAGCAACCAAGTATAAGGCAGGCAAAACACATTCACTTCTCCTTGTAGTAGGCAAAACATATTATTACTAGAAAGAGAGATAAGCGCTTTCGTCTCAAATTAAAAATCCAAGAGACTTCATCAGATAAACTAACACAGGCAAACCAAGATTTAAAACTAGTACTAGGAATGAATTAATTTCCTGCTAGCAATCATAGCTGAACATTTTAAAGTGACACTGCCTAAATAAAGCAGCAATTTCCCAGATAACAAATAAAAATTCAACTGCTATTGATTGATTGCAAAAAGCTATCAGCTTGTACATGAACACCCCATGTTATAAAATGTATATAATAAATGCATACATAATTAATCACAGCTTAAAAGTCCACCATAAAAGTTTCGGTGTACCTAAAATGATTATGACAACTGTATAGAATCATTATAAAACTCATTTATAAAAATAAATTCATTATAAAATTGAATAGATAGTGGCTTAATATCAAACCTAATAAATATTATGGGAATAAATATATTCAAAGCCAATTAATACGTATAAGTATATAAATAGATATAAATACATAAGTTATAAACTATATATAAAAATATATATAATAAATATATAACTTGAATCTAAATGCCCCTTTCATAACTAATGACTAGCACCTACTAAGTGTTTTTTTTTTTTACTAAGCTGCTAATCAATATATTTTTATTCAAACCCGGCCAGTTTACTGAGTTAAGTCGAAGCTGCCAGGAAAGTTCCATTTTCTTGAGCAGGTATGGCCAAGCTCCACCCCAGGGTGAAATCTTTATGGTGTCAAGCACAACAAATTTAAACTCATGTTCTAGAAATGACATAATATGTTTTGCCAATGCATTACATTCATAACCATCACGTATATTCCTCAGATGCTCCCCGATTCTACTTTTCAGTCTACGCTCGGTTTTGCCCACATAAAAACATGCACAATAACAGCAAAGGGTGGAATAGACCACACTCTCTGTTAAACAAGGGAATTTTTCCTTAAACCAAATTTTCTTCCCATTTATCTCCACTACCTCAGTCTCTAAAATATTTTTACAAAACATACACATACCACATTTGTGCATATATCCTTTATGTTGCTTAAGTTTATTATTTTCAAGCATACTCGTTAAACAATATCCTTTTTTATATACACAAATGGGAACATCTCCTAAAATATCCCTCATTTCCTTATCATTTTTTATAAACTCCCAATTCTTAACTAAAATATTCTTTATAGTGGGTGCATCCCTATTGTGTGTAGTTAAAAAATATTTTGATAAGATGTCTTAACACTACAAATGTTTGTCTCCATAACATTTACAACAGCATCTTCCTGTGTATGTAATTAATCATCCATTTCATTCATAGGTTGCACTTCACCCATACCCCTGGTACTCAAACTGGGCAAAAAATATTCACTTTTTCTTTTGTTTTTCACTTCCTCCATAATCTGATCTATTAATTTGCTTGGGTATCCCCTTTTAATAAACATCTGTTTAAATATATTACATTCCTCTATAAAGGTCTCCCATACAGTAGTCATCCGGGCTGCCAGGACAAACTGGCCCTTGACTACTGCCCATTTCTGTTGCAACGGATGACAACTACTGAAATGAAGGAAACTATTAGTGTATGTAGTTTTACAATAAATTTTGTCCAAAAACCTATTATTGACCTTATGTTTTGTTAGTAAAATATCCAAATATGGGATAGTCGTTTCACTTATAGTATGTGTGAATTTCAAAACATTTGTTGTACTATTGATATATTCTAGGAAGGTTACAACCATATCTTTTGGTCCTTCCCATATAATGAATATATCATCCAAATAGCACATATAACATTTGCAGAATGGGAAATATTAAGACTGTTTCAGATATCACTTTTCCCATTCTAACATAATAATATTGGCATATAGACCCCCACAAGAGGAGCACATTGCCACACCTTCATTTTGAAGGAAATACTCTCCTTCAAACAGGATAAAGTTATTCCTTAAAATTAGATCCAAAATCTGCTCATATAAGTTGACTCTATTCTGTATAAAGCTTTTGGACTGCAAATATTCACAAAACCATTGTATATCAATCTCATGGGATATCACACTGTAAAGATTAACAACATCAGTCGTAATAAGTAGATATTCATTTTTAAAATCAATAGCATCGATCTTCTTTAAAAAATCCCAAGAATCGATGCAAACGTTGGGCTCATCCCATACAAATTTACTAAGCTCTTTATCCAGGTATTTAGCCAAAGGATAAGTAATAGAGCCCCTAGCATCCACTGTTGGTCTCATTGGTGGTTGACTCACATCTTTATGGATTTTTAGAGCCCTGAAAATAGTCGGGGTAAGTGGATACTCTACTGACAAATAATGTAATTCATTAATAGAAATGAATCCATCTATAAACATGTCCTGTATAAAACCCTTTATTCTTCTATAAGCTCCATTCATTTAATTTAAGGAGCTCTTAGTATAAGTATCAGTGTTTAAAATCTCTAGCATTTTGTTATTGTAGTCAACCAGATTCATAATGACTACTCTGCCCCATTTATCTGGGTTTATAATTCTGACCCCTTTATTGTGGATCAAAAAACCAAGTTCAAACTCTTCATCATGATTTAAATTCCTATATATTCTATTCATACCATACTTATTATTAGAATTTCTACTAAATTCATGTAAATCAAGTTCATACACTCTTTCAAATAATGTCAGAGTCGGATGTACGGGCGGATTATAGGTTCTAGAGATTTTAAAAGGGTCCCTAATTAGATCAAGTTTATTAAACATAATATTAAGTTTCAATTTCCTAACATACTGTTTTAAGTCCATCAGAGTATGGACCAGATTAATTGAGCGATCCGATACAAAAGTTAAACCTTTAGCAAAGACGTCACACATGGCCACATTGGGAGTTAAATCAGAAAAATTATATACATTAAAATCATTTTCAGATTTAAAATTCATTCTTAAAAGTGGTAATAAATAACCACCCCTAACAGTATTATTGTTCAAATTTTCAGTATCAGGCATTATTGTCTCTCTCTCCCCCTCCAGGAGTTCCTGCTGGTCCCCCTATTGTTTGTTCTACCCCTCCCCAATTGGTATGTGTTGAAATTACCTCTCCCCTGATGTTGTTGGGTTCTCTGCTGGTTCATGAGCCACTCTGAATGCCTCAGGGGTAGATATTGTTCTTTGTCTAAAATAATCATTAACAAATGTGTACAAGTTCATAACCCCATTGTCGTTCTGATTAGCACTATTATAATGTTCAACTCCTCTCCTATTTTGTTGCCATTCCTGTGATGGTGGGGGTCGGGGGTATGCTGAATTTTTAGCATATTTTTTTTCATCCCTAGCCAGCTTCTTAATCTTTTTACTTATTATTATCAGCATCTGTTTATCAATGGTACAAAATATGCTGCAATAATCAAATTTACTGTTAGGGAAAGCAGGGTTCTGTATAATTAATTTATCCATTGCTGTGACTTCAGTGTTTAAAGATTCTATCATTTTGTCATTATAGTCAATTACCATCTGCATATACTCAAAACCAAACTTGTCAAAAAGTTCAAGAAGGTCTTTGTGAAAATCTGAGCCTACCACTAGCCATGTGGGATAGTGCCACATCTGCAGGCTCTTTGGAACTGTTCTTTGGTTCAAGCATTCTTTAAAAAACATGTCATCCATCTGTAACTTTTTTTTCTTAAGAAGACAACGGTCATGTTCATTAAGTTGGTCATGCAGGCTGGTATTATTAGTTCTAATATTTCTTAATGCGCTACAGTCATTTCTAAGCCATTCTGTTAGCATTGGTGTATTTAAAGTATTATCATTAGCTTCAATAACAGTCTTATTACAGTCATTTACCTCGTTTTGTCATGTTTCCGGTCGTAGAGAAGGAATTGAAGCAGTGAATGCTGCCAAATATCCTTCCCCTCCATTATTTCCAATCCTTTGTACTGTCGTTAAATTATTTTGAGTGGAAGTACCTGATGTAGGGTGGATAGTCATCTAGGAAAGAGCCGACTGCTCTAAACGATCCAGCCAAGTTATTAGTTGTTGAGTTAATATTGTCAAATTGCCTGTAGCTCCATTTTGTTGTCCTTTCACTTGTGACTGTAAATCACCCAAAACTGAAGTGTTGCCTTGTTCTGCTTCCATACTTGTAAAACCACAACCAAACGAACCAAAATAGTAAAACCAGTAAATCCTGAAGCAACCAAGTATAAGGCAGGCAAAACATGTTCACTTCTCCTTGTAGTAGTCAAAAAACTTTATTATTAGAAAGAGAGATAAGCACTTTTGTCTCAAATTAAAAATCCAAGAGACTTCATCAGATAAACTAACACAGGCAAACCAAGATTTAAAACTAGTACTAGGAATGGCTTCATTTTCTGCTAGCAATCACAGTTGAACATTTTAAAGTGACAGTGCCTAAATAAAGCAGCAATTCCCCAGATAACAAATAAACGTTCAATGACTGATATTGATTGATTGCAAAAAGCTATCAGCTTATACATGAGCATCCCATGTTATAGAGGAATGTAATATACTTAAAAAGGAGTTTATTAAAAGGGGATACCCAAACTAATGAATAGACCAGATTATGGAGGAATTGAAAAACAAAAGAAAAAGTGGACATTTTTTGCCCATTATGAGTACCAGGGGTATGGGTGAAGTACAACCTATGAATGAAATGGATGATGAATTACATACACAAGAATATGCTGTAGTAAATGTTATGGAGACACACACTTCTAGTGTTAAGACATCTTATCAAAATAGTTTTTTAACTACATACAATAGGGATGCACTCACTATAAAGAATATTTTGGTTAAGAATTGGGAGTTTATAAGAAATTATAAGGAAATGAGGGATATTTTAGGAGATGTTCCCATTTATGTATATAAAAAAGGATATTGTTTAAAGAGTATGCTTGAAAATAATAAACTTAAGCAACATAAAGGATATATGCACAAATGTGGTATGTGTAAGTTTTGTAAAAATATTTTAGAAACCGAGGTAGTGGAGATAAATGGGAAGAAAATTTGGTTTAAGGAAAAATTCTCTTGTTTAACAGAGGGAGTGGTCTATTCCACCCTTTGCTGTTATTGCCCATGTTTTTATGTGGGCAAAACCAAGCGTAGACTGAAAAGTAGAATTGGGGAGCATCTGAGGAATATATGTGATGGTTATGAATGTAATGCATTGGCAAAACATATTATGTCATTTCTACAACATGAGTTTAAGTTTGTTGTGCTTGACACCATAAAGATTTCACCCCGGGGTGGAGCTTGGCCATACCTGCTCGAGACAATGGAACTTTCCTGGCAGCTTCGACTTAACTCAGTATAATGGCCGGGTTTGAATAAAAATATATCGATTAGCAGCTTAGTAAAAAAAAAAACACTTAGTAGGTGCTAGTCATTGGTTATGAAAGGGGCATTTAGATTCAAATTATATTTTTATTATATATATTTTTTTATATATATTTTATAACTTATGTATTTATATCTTTGTATATACTTATACATATTAATTGGCTTTGAATATATTTATTCCCATAATATTTATTAGGTTTGATATTAATCCACTATCTATTCAATTTTATAATGAGTTTATTTTTATAAATGAGTTTTATAATGATTCTATAAAGTTGTCATTGTCATTTTAGGTACACTGAACCTTTTATAGTGGACTTTTAAGCTGTGATTAATTATGTATGTATTTATTATATAAATTTTATAACATGGGGTGTTCATGTACAAGAGGATAGCTTTTTGAAATCAATCAATAGCAGTCGAATGTTTACTTGTTATCTGGGGAATTGCTACTTTATTTAGGCACTGTCACTTTAAAATGTTCAACTATGATTGCTAGCAGGAAGTTAACTCATTCCTAATACTAGTTTTATATCTTGGTTTGCCTGTGTTAGTTTATCTGATGAAGTCTCTTGGATTTTTAATTTGAGATGAAAGCGCTTATCTGTCTTTCTAATAATAAAGTTTTTGACTACTACAAGGAGAAGTAAACGTGTTTTGCCTGCCTTATACTTGGTTGCTTCAAGATTTACTGGAGTTGTAACTTGATAAATCACACCTTGTTGCACCATTTTATCTAACTCAGCTTTGACTCTGTCCTCTATGGCTATTGGAACTTTACGTGCCGGCCTGATAACTGGATTGACCTCTGTGTCTAATCTCATGGAGTACACAACTGGAAGTTTGCCTAGTTTGTCTTCGAAAAGATCTGTATAGGTAGAAAAAATGTAGAGGGTGAAATTACAATAGTGGTCTTTTAAGCTGACTTGGTGGACTTCCTTATTAAATGAAAGCAGTCTCATTTTCAAACTGTCTCTAAGCCCTAATAATGACTGAACGTGCCTCTTAACTACATAAAATAATAAGTCATAGCTTCTTCCAGCAGAGTAACATGAAAGCACTACTGAGCCTTCGGATTGAATTTCTTCACCTCCATAAGTAACAAGCTTCGCACACCTTATCAAATCAAGCCTTTCACCTTTACACACTCTAGCAAATGTTTCTGCTGATATAACATTGCACTTGGAACCTGTATCAACTTTGAGCTCCATGGGTTTGCCATTTATCCAGACAGTACAAAATACTTCATTCTTTGCCCTTAAATCTACTGCATTAACTGTTTCATGAACCACTGACACACCACCCACATAAAGAGTAGAGTGGCAGCTCTCTAATTGATCAACTCATTTCTTAAAATGTCCCCATTTAATTAAAGAACATTTATTGCATTTGTGGCATTGCTGACCAAAAACTAAATATTTTTCCCTTTTAGATTCGTGACTTCTACCACAGTTATGACAGTTGGCAATGAAATTAGGTTGGGGCCTATGCTTTGAGTTTGCTGACTCACTCTTATGCTTCACTGAGACTGTGCAAACTCTAGAATTTGATGGAAAATTCTGGGGTTTACCAGTGGGTGCTGCATAGGCTGCAGTTGCTGCCATGAGCTTGGGTCTGTTTCTTTTAATCACCTGCTGCATACTATCAATATGAGCTTTATCACTGTGCCTTCTAAAGCTATTCTCATTTGTAAGCATATTTGTGTGCTTTTCTGTAACCTCATATAACTGATACATCTCAAAGACCTTATTCAAAGTTAAATCACTGTCATGAAGCAAACTCTTTCTCACAGCATCATCTTTAATATCACACACAGGTCTGTCCTTTAACAACTCATCCCTTAAGTCACCAGATCTGCATGTTTTAGTCTTATTTCTCAGGTCAGATATATATGCTGCAAAAGTTTCACCAGGCTTTTGATTCATTGTGTAAAGTAAGTGCCTTTCCATAGTAACATTTGTCTGGGGGTTACACATTTCTCTAAATGTATGTTTTAAGCACTCCGGGTCTTCCCTTGACTCAGCCAGTACAAGAATATGATGGTTATCCCCCTCTCATATATAGATAGCAGGTGCATACACAAATGAACATTCCCTTTCTATGGCTTCTAACCCAGCTAAATTAAGCAGAATAAATGCCTTTGTAGGGTCATCTTTATCAGAAAATGTAGCCTGTATGAAAATGTCACACTCTTGCTCAAACACTCTCCAGTTCTCAGCAATATTATTGTCAAATACAAGTGCACTGGGTTTTCAAAATCCATCTGCCATGCCCACAAAGTATGCACAAACACACTGAAAATATGACCCTTGTGATTATGTATGAACAAATTGTTCTGTGAGCTTGTAATAACATTAAAATACACAAACTCTTTGAAATAATGTACTTTGCAAAAGATACTCTAATAACTGTATTCTGTGAAATGTGCCCTGTAATGGCTGTACTTTGAGAAATAACTTTACTGTAATACTGCACAAACATGCGGACACTTTATACACTTCTGATAACTCTGATATCTTTTGCTTAATATGAAATACATGCTTTGTGAAAATGCAGCACTTTCCCCTTATTTTATTTGTTTTATGCAACTCAGACTTTATTTCAAACATTTTCTGCAGTAATTTGAATATTTTTATCAATATTGTACATATCAGTTTATGCAAATATAATTTAGAGCGGTATGCCTCATTTTATATTTTGCAAATAAGAAATAGTGCTGAACAAGTTTTAATATCTGAAATTCGTTTATGACCTGTTTTGCTAAGTATGCACATTGTAGGGATGATTCATTGATATATATTCCACCAGGCCCAAGCAAGTGCCTTCAGTCATTTTAGCCATGCCTCCTCTAACAACATTTCCTTTAGATATGCCTCTTCTGACTCCATGTCCTTTTAGACATGTCGCTTCTGACACCATGTCGCTTGTCCCTCTATAACATAGATGATAAGCAGGCTGGTATTAGATGCTTTAATACATAGAAACACAGAAGGGTGGATAGCAACATCATAAAATACAAACAAACTAGCTAACAGACAGACCTTACATACATACATGCTTACATCTCAACAGCTTACTATAAAATGGCAGTTAGACTTGCACATGCTTAGTATTTATGCACTTGTGCAAGCCCTTGGATAGCTTCTTAAAGGTACATACACAGACATTAATATACACAGAGGAACACTTGTCTCTTCCAGGTAGCAGTTCCAAATCTTTCACGCAGCCAAGTTCTCTACTCAGATACCCAAGAAAATAGCAGGAAGTGCCAATGTTTAAATCATGTACATGTTTCATACTATAGATTCATGGCTGGATGGCTGCAAGGTGTGCTCTTAAAGATGTACGCATGAATGGACAGAGACAGAGTGCATCCTTAAAGGCATACACATGGAAGGATGGATAAAGAAGTAATGCAATTTTTATTAATTTTTTATTTAAAAATTAAATGTTGTGGCAGCTTCTAGCAAATGGGAACTCTCAGACAGCAAGCCCTAGGCAACTGCCTAGGTTGCATAGTGCTAGATCCAGCTCTGAAGCCACCCAAATATTCTGGGTATTCTGGGCTGAGATGTCTGTATAATGAACTACCATGACAAAAATAATTCATGCATTTAATTCAATGGAATATGACAAAAATATAGTTATCAGCATAAGTAGTCAGTACTTTTAATACTGGAGGCATACAGAGAAAGGGTGTGAGACCATTCTGCATGGGTGTTTGCAGAGTCATCAAAACAGTCACAGAGGGAGTTAGAGAAACTGTTTGTGTAACCATAACGCTGGTACAATGTCCAGCACGCAAACTTTAGTACAGATGTCTGCAAATTGTACAAAAACAATGTTTTATTGACAGGCAGCCCTCTGTTGTAAATAAATTAAACAAAAGAGTGCATGTAATAGCATATAACAGAGTGACACTTCATTACCATTCTAGAATCATAATCCACAGATTGTTGAATGCATTGTGTAGGATTGAAATGATATTCTGAAGATGCATGCTAATCAGCATGAAAGCTTTGGATGTTTTCAGGGCAAATATCACATAAAGATGTTGTCTGAAACAACTCTGTGATTCATGGTCTTAGATGAGAACCTACCGTGCCTAAAACTAGTCTAGAGAAAGAGATATAACTTAGTGAAACAAAAGTAATTATAGTCATACAGAGAGATCCAAAATAATATTTACAGATAAAAGACTGGTAAATATTGTTCCAAACTTTGTGCCATCAAAACACATTTGGCTCATTACAAGCCCTTGAAACTAATGTTTTGAGGATTATAGCTTCAGAATTGTTCCAAAGGGCAACAGCTATTGTACATAAAAGGCTAAATGGAATAGTTAACATAACAGAGGGCATTAAGGATTGCACCAAAGGTATAAAAACTGAAACACAGAGTACAATTGATCGTCATTTTATAGACTATCTCAATGTCTAAAACTCAACAGACCTATACACCAAATGTGTAACTTCTCTGAAATATATGACCCATGTCTTAACTGAATGGTCTTCAGACAAATGCTGATAAAGTTAAAACTACTGTCTCAACAGAATAATTGAGTTATTAAGAAGATATATGAAGGGCAGAGATAGGGATCAAATACTGAGCTTGAATAGAGCAACCAGACAGAGATGTCCTCACTCCCTTTATTTGCCTTATACTTAGAGCTACTGACAAAGAAAATAAATGACTCACAAATTCAAGGTTATAACTGGAATGATATTCAAGAAATACAGGCCTTATTTCCAGGTGGTAATATATTATAATTGATAAATCAAGAAAAGCATATTTCACCTTTGTGGAATGTCTTCAGACAGTTTCAAGTTTTTTTCAGGATATAAAATAAATGAGATAAAGCTTTTACAGGATATAAAATAAATGAGATAAAGCAAAAACTATACCAGCGAATTATGTTCCCACACATGCATTGGATTTATGGGGACATGATAAAATTAAGTATTTTGTGGTTTGCATTAAAAGGGATTCTATTATGGTAGCTAAGAATATGTGGGAAAAGACTAAACAAAAAATAATGCAGAAGTGAGAAAATAGAAGCTCTTTATGATGGATATGGATTGTAAGATACAAGCAGTGAAAATATTTCTTGTCCCCTTAGTACTGTATAAATAATATACATACTTTTAACAAACAGAGAAGAAGCTGTGGGCCATGATTAATAAAGAATTGAAAGAATTTATTTATAAGGGAAAGAAGGCAAGTATTTAGTTGGATAAATTGTTTTTCTAGACAGAAGAATGTGTTTTAGGATTGTCAGATTTGAAGGGATACTTTACAGTTACACAGTTAAGGCTTGCATGTATCTATATCTATTTACTGATATCTATAGACAGGTAGACCAATAGATATTGATACATAGATATATAGATGCATGCACACAGAACTAAGTGGGAAATAAATGATGTTGAAGATGCGGGGGGAATCATGAAGTAAAGACAAAATAGGATTTTGGATGCAGACAATTAAGGAGAGCAAGTGAAACCATACAAAAAATATTTTGAGAAGTAAGCAGATACGGAAGGAAGAAAAGTGATTTTTCCAATAGAGAAGACTGTAAGTTAGGACACAGAAAATAAGTAAGACAGAGTTGGAATTTAAGTTATAGTGGGATGAAGTCAAGCAGAAGTTTGGACTGTTGGTTGGACACCACCTTCCCCACCAGGGAATGATAACAGAGTATAGTCAAAGAGATGTGTGAAATGAAAGACCAGCACTAGCTGAGTTTATAGTTGAGTCTATTCAGAAGTTGCAGTAATCAAACTGATAATTAGTAGGGTATATAACATAATACATGATAACTAATAAAAATGAATCATAAGATGTTAGACAAGGCTAGGGAATGAGAATGGAAAGGCAACATACAAATAAATAATCGGGAAATATATATATATATATATAGGTTTGGATCTAGGACTGTTGAATGAAAATTCAACAGTCTGAATCCACTATCACCAAACACACTTTAACGAAAGCACTTTCCCCAAAAAAGCGCTTTCATTAAAGTGTATTTAAAAAAAAAATAAACATTACATTTATGTTTTTGCAGGGGGGCAAGCCCCCCTGCACCCCCCACCCCCTCTACTTTTATATTCTCACTCCGAGCTCGCACTACTTTGGGAAAAAGGGAATCTTCCCTTATCCCCACTGTAGTGTGATCTCTGCAACAGGCATACTTACATGAAAGTGCTTCTTCAGTGAAAAACACTTTCAAGTAAGTATACCCGGCCATTTCACATTCGGTGAAACGGCCACTTGAGCATTAGTCCTGGACCCATAGGTTCATATATGGCTGCCAAGTATGCAACGAAATCTAGAAGATCTAGGATCTTTGAATGGAAGTGTTTCCGTAGGTATTTTTATACTTCTGGTAAACTTTAGAGAATTTTTCCACAGTTAGACAGCAAATGCTGGAGATTTGATGGAAAAGACAGGGATACCAGGGAACATGTTTTTTTTTTTTTTTTGGAAATGTATCAAGATGATAGATTTTAGACATTCCCTGATTCCCTGTAATGTATTTTGTCAAAAATGTTGGTGGAACAAATTATTTAAGTAAGGAAATTATGCTTTTGAGATGGGATATAGACAATGAATTGCCTAGACATGGTAAGCGCTACTAAGTTTAACGCTGTTGTCTACCAACAAAACAGTTACTTGTTGTTGTTGTTGTGTCTTTCGGCTTTTCCCAGTTAGGGGTCACCACAGTGGAACTCCAGTCCTCTAATGATTGGCAGTAGATCTTTACGTGCCGAGTTGCCAGCCCTGACGCACAACCTTTAACGAAGGTACGCCCATTTACGGATGTCTCCAGACAGAAGACGCTCTAGATGAGAATTGAAAGGGACAACGTCTTACTGTCAGGCAACAACAGTACTGCAGCACCACCACCGCAGTCTCAACAAAACAATTACTTGTTTTGTTTTTGATTTTTATTTCAACAAAACAATTACTAAGAAATAAAAAATCAAAAACAAAACAAAGTGTAACAGAATTGTTGAATATTGTAAAGGAGATAAAAGAACTGGAGGTGTGACATTTAGAAAACAGAAGCAATAAACATTATACAAATAAATATAATATGTGGGAAAACTATGTACAGAATGGGAGTGATATTTCAGGGAAGGCAGAACTTGAGCAATCTCTGTAATGTTAAACTGATTAACTGTTAAAGTGAAAATCACATCTGTATAATGAATAATGAAACAGTGTTGCAATGGTTTGCTTTCTCGTTTATAACTGAATGTATACTCATGCCACTGTACTATGTGTGACATTAATAAAGAAGGCAAAAAAAGGATAACAGCTATTGCATGCAAAACCCTACTGATAAATCATCTATAACATGTCTTTGTATTGTACATTTTCTTGTGCTAATTTATTTTTCACTTGTCAGCTATAAAAATGCCACTAAGATATCTACTATAATAAGATGAACATGGCATCAGTCAGCAGAACAAAAAAAAGTCTGTGAAAACTGGTGAAAACCTTTGCTACGCCATTGTGCCTTTTTTAAGTCAGAGTTCATTTAATGAACTTCCAGACCTAACAAACAAACACATCAAATCCCAAATTGGACAACATGAAGATGTCCCTTCTCAGTGTGGTGAGTCGTAACAATAAATTACCTAATGTGGAGACATTTCTGCATCTGAAAGATATCCATATTTGTGTTGTTAATGAAACATAATGCAAATTTAAATAGGGCACTCACTGTGTGTTTATGTTTTGTGCCTACCATGCCTTTAAATTCACTTGCTGCAGTGGAATCTCAGTGTTCATCAGTGACAGTTTCCCTTCAACATTGAAATCCTGTGATCCCCATGCATGAATTCATAGAACTCCAGTTCAGCTCAAGGAAGTCAAGCTTCCAACCTATAGCTAGTTATCAATCCCCATCCATAAATACCACCCATATTCACAAAAACATATTGTCCTTTCTTGAAAATATCCCTACAAGAAATGGCTTATTAATCTGTAGCAATTTCAACTATTACCCCATAGACTGAAGTGCCTACAGTACAAATGGAGGACATGCCCAATGCTTCTTAGACTGGGTAAACAAGAATTGCCTGGATAAGTTTGCCCTCAGCCTCACCATTCTTTAGTTGGTTCTCAAAAATTTATCTCCAGACAATTCTTTCCCCTGGATAGATCCTTATTAGATAAGTCAGACTACCTGCTAGTTAACTTTATCCTCAAAATATCCATGCCTCTGGTAACTACTGCACCCTCTTTAGGGGCTTCAACAAGGCAAGCCTTTTACAGTTATATCATTAAATCTCTAAATTCATACACAAAAACTGCAAAGTTCACTTGGGATATGCAACCGTATACACAAAGGGCCTTCATGTCCATTTAGACAAATGCAACTACCTGTATTTCTGCACTAGAATGTACTATAACATTAAATTTAAATGTAAAAGGAAACCACCCTAATAGACATTTGGTTAAACAAACTGAATAACAGAAGAACAAACTGCTCAAATTACCATGTAGGGTCAGCACCCTTTGCAGGAAGATAATATAAGAAAACTCATTAAGAAATTAAAGTCAACCATAAAAGCAGAGGAAAATGACAGCTGCAAGTCTTCCTTCAGTGCAGGGATGGATCATGCTATTGGGCTGCAGGACTGCAGCCCCCAGCTGTAAAACAAAAGGAAAATAAAATAAAAAAAAAAAAAAAATGCATTGCAGAACATCGCGCATGTGCACTTGCGGCATTTTCTGATATCTGGACTGCTGGTGAACCGGTCTGGAGCATGTGCACAGAATCCAGACTGTCTCACCGGCAGTCCGGATTAGGAAGACAAGCATTCAGCAGCAATAACCCAGAAGTCTATGCAGTTACAACTGCATAGACTGGAAGGGGATTCTGCAGGCTGGGTAGCACCCAGCTTGCTCTCGTGGGAAGGACTTGCTCTGCGCAGGCTTTTGGATGTTATTACAGATGTTGTTTGGAACTGCAGCAAGGAATATCTAAGTGCAGGCTTTTAAAGAAGGAATATTTGGGTTTACTAACTTTAAGGCATGTATTTGAGCTCAGAGGGTGTGTGTGTGTGTGTGTGTGTGTGTGTGTGTGTGTGTGTGTAATGCCCCAGTTGTTATATGGTGGTGGGTAGAGAATCACGCTTGAACCCTGTACCTTGGGCCCAGGTGGCAAGAGCCTGAATTCTATACCCACCACCATTTGTAAAAAATTTGCAGATTTTTGCCTCATATTTGTTATCTTCTCTTCCTCATAAAATCTGTGGTTTCTGTATTTTTGTCTTTACACAGTCTGTAGTGCAGTGGTGCAGTGGTAGCATTGTTGCCTGACAGCTACAGGTTCTCTGGTTTAATTCTTGGCTGAGGTGCCTTCTGTGTGGAGTCTGCATGTCCTCCCTGTGTTTGTGTGGGGGTGTTCTGGTGTCCTCCCATGTTGCAAAGACATGTGTCTGGAGTGTTTCTCTCTGGGCCTCTGCTGAAAATTGTTTTTTGTTCCAAGTCAGACTTTCCTGGTTAACAAACGTTAGATAAATAAAAATGACAAACATTTGAATTTCAGACTTCATATTCTTCAGAAAGTACATGGTAAGACAAAACCTTTTATTCTAGCAATTTTCTAAGTTTCTAAGATGGATATTTGAAATTTGTCCCTATTTTTGGGACTGTATTCCCCCATTATTGGCTTCATCCAGGTTTTTTGTGCTAAGGTTGAGAGCTATGGTGTAAGTAAGAAGTAAATTCACTGAATATGTTAGGGGGCTGTACTCCCCCATTACTGGCTTTATCTAGGTGTTTTTTGCTAAGAGGTTGAGAGCTATGGTGAGAACTGAATTCACTGAATATGTTTGGGGGCTGTATTTCCCCATTATTGGCTTTGTTCAGGTGTTTTGTGCTAAGAGGTTGACAGCTATGGTGAGAACTGAATTCAATAAATGGTAGCCATTTAAGTTTCAGTCTTCCTCTTTTTCACAAAACAGCTTATTTGGCATAGTGGTATGTTGCTCAGACTGTTTTGCACAGGGTCCTAAGTTCAAGACTTGGCAATGAAATGTATGGTGGCAACACAGCATTTTATTCTAGCAACTTTCCAACATTATACAAGCAATGTTTAAAATGTGTCCCTGGTTTTTGGGCTTTTGTCCCCTCCCCAATAAATTTTGGCTTTTTCCAGCTTTATTGTGCTGCAAAGTTCAGAGATACAGCTGAGAGTTGAGTAGATTTTACAAGGAGCTGAAAGCTGGAGAGGAGCAAAAGTTTAGTGCTGCTTATGCTGAGTCTGCTTGCATTGTTAATAGCACAAGAGGAAGTGTACTTGCTTTTGATGCAGAAGGCTGTGTGTTCTTCTCCCACAGTAAATAGATGCATTGCTGATACTGTGCTGTGTTGCAAAGGGGGTGGATGCTACAGTCCTTTGGCGAAGATACCTAGTAACTATGAACCTGTTATCAGTTTGCCAACCATTCTCTATTGCAATATTACTAGCTTATCGTTTTTTTAGTATAACATAGGCAATTTATTCCTCAAGGGCAACAGGCGCTTTATTTGTAGATGAAACAATGAAATATAAAGTTGTTTGCTAGCAGCAACCTCTTCATTAGTTACAGATCTCTTTAATGTGGAATTATTTAAATTACTTTTACTTCTTCAGAGATTGTGCATATTTACTGATACTGGTGGACTGTAGACGTTTGAGCAGACTTTTATGATGGAAATGTTCTGAATTGTGCAGTTTTGTCATTATTGGTGCATGCATTTTGTTTCATTGTTTACTGGAAAAATGTTCAAAACAATAAATTTAAAATGCCCTCTAAAACTCTACTGTATTATACAAGGAACGTAATTTAATACAATCAGGATGGTGTATCAAAGAGCATGTGTATGTTTCGTGTGCAAGGGGCCTGTGATTTCAAAACAGCACAAAGTTAATGTTTATCTGCCACTGGCAAAATGTATTTTCTTTGAATGTGGGTTTCAATGCTGTTTCAATGAATGTGTGTTTTAAGGGCAGATAAGTTTAATGCTAAGTATGTTTTAATTGTGAGACTGCATTTCTTTGTTTAGCAGATATGTATTATTGTTTGTGCTGTAAAATGCAAAATAAAACTTTTAAATGAAGTCCAAATCATCACAGAAGTAAAGCAGTATGCACATTAGTGTTTATGGAAAATGGGGTGAAATAGCCAAGTAATAGTTCAAGGGCGGCAAACTCAATGACAACCCCGGGTGAACTATACCTCTCAACTGTCCAGATTTTTGCAAAATGAATTGATTTTTGCTTCTTATTTTTGGTTTGTTCCTCATAAAATTTATGGTTTTCTGGCAAATCATTTAGGAATTAAGTCACTAAATAATGACAGGCACTGAGTTTCAGACTTCATAACCTGCAGAAAAATGCATGCTAAAGCAAGATCTGTTATTCTATCAACTGTCTCAGTTTATACAACAGCAATTTTTAGTACTGTTTATATGTTCCCCCAATATATTTGGCCTTGTCCAGATTTCCTGCATTAACAGGTTGAGAGGTACATGCAAATAAATTGCTTTATAGAATTATGCATATCCAAACTGTCCCCGATTTTGGCTCAAAATGTTGCTCTTCCTCTAATAATCCATCTGCAAAATGACAATTTTGGAAGTAAATGTGGAGGGTTTACAGTTAATAAATAACTGTAATAATCAGAGTTATGGATTACTTTTATTTCAGAAATGCATGTAGATTATTTTATTTTGTCAGCTGCTCAAGTTAGCAGTACTAATATTAAAAAGTGTCCCTTCTTTGACAGGTTCCCAGCTGTATTGTGCGGTTATTTTATATTTTTACATCACATTTTTGGTCAGTTTTTCATAAAATTGTGTTTTTTGGGCAAATTAGTGGCAAAGCATTAAAAACTGAAGTAAGAAAATAATGACAGACATTTGGGTTTCAGATTTCATACCCTTCAGAAAATTCATACTAATGCAAGACTTACTACTATTTTATTATCTTTCTAAGTTTATAAGAGCAATATTTAAAAAATATCCTTATTTTTGGGCCTCTGTCCCACTTCTGTGTATGACTTTGTCCAGATTTCTTGCTCTGAGGTTGAGAGGTATGACAAATGTGTCAAGGCCATCACAGTCAGCCAGAGACATTTCAAATTGTGACATACTTGTTGCACCCCACTCCCCCATGTAGTGACTCTGGATGTGTCCAAGCAAGGCAAGGAGCAGTTATGCAGTGTAAATGTGCAGAGTATCCCCCCATCCAAGGTAGACACAAGTATTACAGTGGATTTTCATCTGTCCTTGATTTTGCAGAATGTTCTGGTTTCTGTCATATTTTTATACTGTTGATTTATGCTTATTATTATTCAGAAAGTGCCTGTTGCTCTGTGTTTAAGTAGCAATGCTTTAATGACCATCAGGTAAGCTTGTCTGAGATTGCAAGATGCAACTGTCAACATTGAAAGCCTTTCTGTTGTTGCCGTGCAGAGAATACTTACATAACTAGATAACGTATAAGCCTTGGGTATTGAAATGCATATGACAGTATTTGTAATAAAGGACATGATTACATTATTTTAAGAAGCTCATTATATTTGTTGGAGACTTGCAGTCATCTTTGCAGGCTTTACCTGAGAACTAAACAGAATGCCAATCTATCATATGTAGTCCATAACCTGAGCAGTAATCCTTTAAGCAGTGTATCTTGAGCTTGTTTCTTGTTTGCTTTTCATTTTTTACTTTGATCATGTTTTCCCCATGAAACACGTAGATAGTTATTGTCAGTCAGCAGGTCTATTTTGGTTAGATTGAGCACTAAAACCAGCTATCCTACATTAAGAAGGCCCTCCTGCACCCGTGTGGCAGAAGCATGCAACCCAGGTCACATCTGAGTTGGGGATTGTTGCTAAAAGGCTCAGTTTTGGGCTCTCCCACTGACTAGTTAGTGTTGCAACTATTTAAATTCATTTGTTTTTAAGCACTGCATTTGTACATATCTGCACAACACCAACAGCTTTACTACTGCTGTGTATAGATGCAAATGCTTATAAAGACACATTTTCCTTGGCTAACTGCTAGGGAACCCTCTTAACCTTCTCTGCTTATTGGCACTTAATGCGGTTGCACACTGCTGCCCAGGGAGCAACTCAGCTATGCATTTTGAGGCATCAATGCAGGTTTCTACTCCTAAACCTCCCCATAGATTAGCTAATTTTACTAGTCATCTTGCCCCCCACGGATTACAAAATGACCTGATATAATAGATGGACAGTTTCCCACCATTTCCCCAGCCAGCCTGAGTGACATGGACATCCTGATGTAATGAAGTAATTGCCTCATGTTTACTGAAAACCTATTACTCCTAAAATATACAAATACAATATGTGAGAGATGTATCTATACTATGAATCTGGAATCAATGTTCTCTCTCGCCTGTAACTACAAACCAGATATCAAACAGGTTGTCAGCACACATACTTCACATCTTCCACAAATCAAGTACATAAAATATACACCTACATACAAGGAGGTACTCACTAGAAGCTTTCCAAAAGCTCAGAGCCCTTGCAAGTGCAAACCTGTACACAATGCATTCCCAACAGAATCCATTACAAATAAAAACAAACATATCAGTGTCTTACCCAATAAGCCCCTAAGGCAAAACACCTCAAAACCAAATGTCTTGGTCACAGGCAACTCCATGGTGAGAGACACAGATGTCCCCCTCATCAGCCTGGATAAGAAGAAGGTCAATGTCAGCTGCCTGTCAGGTGCCAGGATTCACCAGACCATGCAAGCACTCAAGTCGCTCAACATCAAGTATTGTTATGACTCTGTCATAGTCTATGTTGGAATGATTGACTTGTGATGTACCACACTGGAATATATGAAGAGAGACATGACTGAGCTTTCAGATTATGTATCCCAGGCAAGTATGTCCCTAGACTTAAGAAGCATTCTACCTTCATCCAGGATGATGCCTCAGTACAAACAAAAAAATCATTGACTTCAACAATTGGCTTAGAGTCTGGTGTCAATCCTGGGGATCCAGTATTTGTCAGCCTGGAATGATATGGTCGACTGATCACTCTGCTTTACCAGAGATGGTCTTCACCTGTCACCTCTTGGCTTTCGGTTACTGTCAAAGGTACTTGCCTCCCTCATAGTGCCTTTTTTAGGCAATATTGTAAGAACAAAATGCCTGATGTAAAAATATCCTCTGGAGACAAACTCAAGGTTATGCCGCTTAATGCTAGGAGCCTAAATCAGAAACTGTACTCACTGGAAGCTCTCCTTACTTTGGAAAATGCCAACATCTGTGCAGTCACAGAGACGTAGTTCAAGGCCAAAGAGAGTACCCCGGCCATGCAAGGCTACAATACCTTCCACATATTCAAACCATAAAATGAATGTGAAAGAACCAAAGTAGGAGGTGAATTTATCTTCATTAAAGACAAATGCACCTCAAGACTGGTTAAACAGTATGACTCCCTGGAGTTACTCTAAGTCCAACTAACTGTAGGAAAGACCACATCTCCATGTCTTTTTTAGCTATAAGTCCCCCACCATGAACCACAAAAACCATACTGCCTACCTGGACCTACTTGAGTCACTCACAATACAGCCAAACACCCCAGTCATGGGTGACTTTGACTATCCTTCCATCAATTAGGTAATATATATGAGCACAAACATGGTCACCCTAAGGCTCCTGGACTTTGTTAACACAAATGCTCTGGAACAGATAGTCTGCACCTCCACAAGGGCTCTAATGTCCTTGATCTAGTACTCACCAACATGGGGGGGGGTCGCTGCACCACCATATGTGTGGGACCCTCCCTGGTAAAGTCCAATCATAAGTCAATCTCACACCTGACCCCCCCCCCCCCACCGAGCAAAAAAATTGAAGAATTTCTCCAAAACCTAAGTAATGGTATAAATGGTTTCAAACCCCCTGCCACTACTGACAGCAATGACCCCTATACTGAGGTGTTCACAAATGCCCTGTATAAACAACTATACAAATTTATAGACTCAGCCATGCCTGAATGGATCAAAACATGGTCCTCAAGAAAAAACAAGCCACCCTGGTGGACATCTAATATGTATACGCAAGAGAAAGAAACTGCTGTCAAAGAATAAGAGGTAATGGTCTCAGCAGAATAACATCCTTCATAGCTTGAACAAGCAATTAGACATCTTGTAAAGTCCTCTAAAGCTAATTATGAAACTAAATTAGCATCCCTAGCTCAGGATAATCACAAGGCATTCCTTAGCTATGTCCAAAATGTAAAAGAGAAGACACAGATTTGTGCCTAATTAGTAGTCAACTAAACCTGAGGACATCACTAACCTGCTAGCAGAGAGGTTTGGTGAAAACTTCACCCTGCTGTTCCCACCAATCATACCCCAAAGCATACCTGTCACCAGTCATCCTCCTAGTATCTACAAATAGCAGGTAATAACCATAATCTTCAAGACCAAAACCATAGCCTCTGTGGGACCAGATAACATCCCAGGCTACTTACTAAATGCTCTAAAACAGAAGTTAGCAGAACCACTGGGAACTCTCTTCAACCCCAGTCTATGTGCTGGCTTTGACCCATCAAAGTGGAAAACTGCAACTGTAATCCCCTTGCACAAAGGGGATCCCTCAACTGACCCTAGGAACTATAGACCCATAAGCCTGACCAGCCTTATCAGTGAGGTCATGGAGAGAATCATCATGGACCTCATCGACAAGGATATAGGAGATCTTCAAACTTTTGACCCGATCCAGTTTGGATTCATTAAGGGCAGATCATGCCTTTTAAACCTGGTGGACTTCTTCGAGAGTGTCATCAAAGCCTTCAGTGAAGGCAAAACAGTACATACTGCCTACCTTGATTTGGCCAAGGGTTTTGATACAATCTCTCACTAAGGCATTATTGAGAAACTCACCCAGCTGGGGATTAACTCATGCGCCATTAGTTGTGCAGTTAACTGGCTCACAGAGAGAACACATACAATCAAAGCTGGGGATTCCATCTCTACCAGCAGACCTGTTAGCACTGGTGTTCCACAAGGTTCTGTGTTGCACCCCCTACAGTTAGGAATCTATTTCTAAGAAATCCAGGTGAAAATCAAATGCCTTTGGCTTACCAAGTTTGCTGATGACTGCAAACTGAGTGCAATCATTGAATCCCCCAACGATGTCAACATTCTACAAAATGGGTTTAGACAGATAAGTGATTGGTGCTACAGCCAACACAAAAATGCATTATCATCTCCTTTGGCAAAAGAGAAGTCCATGCAAATTACAATATTGATAATATTCCGCTAAGTTTAAACCTAGTGGTGAGAGATTTGAGAATGCAGTGGATAGCAACCTTAATGTTGATCACCATGTATCCACAGTTGTTATAAAGGCCTTCTACATTGCATATCTCATAAGTAAAGGCATAGCATCTAAATCTAAGGAGGTTGTAACTCCCCTGTAGTCATCCCTCATCAGACCAGTAACAGAGTACCCTGTTTCCTTCTGTATGTTCCTCACCAGGCACCTGAAGCAGCTGGAGAGGCCTCAGAAGTTTCTCACCAAGGAAATACAGGGCCTTCAACATATGACCTATGTGGACAGACTGAAGGCCCTGTCACTGTACTCTGTATCATATAGACTGCTTAGACGCAACTTGTGCATATCTACAGAGCAGTCTGCTGCACATCCACAAATCAAATGGGAAAAGAGTCATTCACTCTAAGGACCTTAACCTAGCCTGCAACATTAACAGGACATGCTGGAGAGACAGATATGTCTCCCACACGTTGCCGCCCTTCTGGAACAAACTCCCAATTCATATAAAACAGAGCTTCTCAATGACCATATTTAAGTGTAACTTGGACAACTGGATGGGAAACCATAAATCTACCCCAGGGGTTTCACCTATGTCCCTCTTTGACAGGGGAAGCTGGTGCTGATCTTAGATTTGCATTGCAAATATAGACTACATATCTTAGTCTATAAGGGAACAAAGGTATAACATGGTTAGGCTTGTAAATGCCCTAGGTCCAATAGCCTAGTAACTTCTTATGATCCTATGATCCTATATAGCTGGGTGAAATTGGTTTGCTCCCTCCAAAAAACACTTAAAGAATAGTTTTCTGCATTTTCTGCTTTAGCTATTAGGTGATTCTGCTTGATGGGGTTGTTGTCTGATCATCCATAGTGGAAGCAATAGAATTTCAGCCTGAGTACTCCTGCCAGCCTTCGTTAATCTTTCCAGAAGGGTTTGATTTACACTAGGTTGGTGCAGTAATCTCAAATTATGGAAGCCCACCACAGTGTTAGTGGAATATTTTGGAATCTGATTGGACCAATGTCATTTAAAAGATCTCACAGCAAAGAAACAAACATCATATTCAATTAATACACTTATGCATTGCTACACAGTGATTGCTGTATTTGCAGAACAAACATCTCAGATCGTTTTACTAAAGTTATAACCTGCAATAGAAATGAAATACATGAAACAGGACATTAATGTCATGAACCAGTAACTGAGAACCTGAGATTAATAATAACAGGGGAAGTCAAAACTAAGTCTGTATTTTTATCTAGCCTGCTTTGCTTCTCAAGAATCTAATTTTACCATCTTTAATGTGGGATACATCTTAATTACTCTTTAAGAATGGCTAGGAATGGCAAATAAGTTTATTGTACCTTTCTTGTTTGAAAGACAAGTTCTTCTAGCATCACTTAATGTTTAATGATGTTGCATTATATATGCAAACCAATTATATCTGCTCTACTTATTCATTCAGCTCAAGCATGAATGAGCAAATGAGGTTACTGCATTTGTAGATGGGGTGCGCACACACAAATAGAAAAGAAAAGAAAATTGAAGTTGTGGGGTCAGTCAAATGTGCCTAAACAGTAGCAAATCATTCTTGCAGTCACAGATGTTTTAATGGCCTTTAAAAGTTGTTAACATACTGAAAGGAACATAGCATTATCTTTTATTAAAAGCTTTCCTAAATGTAAACCAAAGAACTCTGAAGTACTTTATAAAAATAGACACCATCATTTCAGTAATAAATAAGATCTGCAAGGATTTTATTTTGCATTTTAATCCTTTCATTTTTTTTTTCAGGGAATTATTCCCCTTATCAGTGGAGATTGCTTTGTGAAATACTAGATTACAAATGTAGTGTTTTTCTAGGGTTTCTGGTTCTGAAACGTAGAATCCTCCTTGATTTGTAAAGTGGTATACAGGCACAGAGCTAAACAGAGATGGATTGGCAGATTTGGCAAAAAAAAAAACAAAACAAAAAAACAGCTAGCTATACAGAAAGGCAGATGGACTGAAAGCATATTTTGAATGACTCCAGTGTTCTCACACTTTCAGTTAACATAATATAATACCAAGAGATGGTACACAGATGTATTTCTTTTCTCTCGTGTTTACATTTAAATCATTTTCACTAAGCTGAGCTATGCATGCACCAAATTTTACAAAAAAAAAAAAAAAAGATATGTATGCAGACTAAGAACCACAATACACTTTTTTATTTTTTACTTTTGTTGTCTCCCTTTGAACATCATGTAACCAGCTGTCACTAGTACCCCGTGTCCTTACTGGGTCTACCAGCTTTACCTCCTATCCCTCATCCTGGATATACTCAGATACAGCTGCAGCCAGTCATGGATTCCAAGGGCATCCTGTGGGCTTGGCTATCTCCACTACCATCCTGTGGGGGATTTTTATTATTTATACGCACTACCCCAACCCTGAGAACACAGTTGCCCATACTAAACTGTTCATAGAACCCCTGTAAAAGCATGTCAATAAATGCATATAGACAGGTATGCCTACCAAAAATAAGCACAGAACTCGGTGTAAAAACTAACCACCCTAGCAGAATTCCCAACATAAACAAGTTGTACAACAAAAGAAAAAAGTCATTGCCAAAATACTCCCATCAATCTAAACAAACAACTAAGAGGGCAAATTAAGTATAATAAGCCATATTTGAAGTAAATATCACCTTTCTGGCAAAGGACATCCACAAAGGTTTCCCTAGTTATGTTCAAAACCTCAAAGGCAGCATAAAGCAGTGTGCAGAAATGATTGCATATGAAGCTATCTACTGGGAGCTGGAAGGTACAGCAGATCTGCTGGCTGACAAATTCAAATCCAATTTTAGCCCCTTTGACTACCCCCAGGAAATAACAAAAAAGTATGAACATGACCTGGATACACTCCAAAAATAATTATTTATTCACAAATAAAGTAAGTGCTTTTGTACAGGATAGTACCTGTACTTCCTCAGACAAGACAAGACAATACTGAATGCAAGACCTTATATACACTCTCCCAGAATGTAAATCTAATGAGCTCTATCACATGGTCAATTAAACATTAATTGCATTAAATAAAAGACCTAGCTTGGAATAATAGAAGAAAATCATGAGAAATACATTGAAAAATACATTTCAAAATACCTCAGTAGTGTACATTAAAAGTATATTGGAAAAGTAGCCATTAACACCTGGTAAAAATGTTAAATAACACTTATAAGACTGAAAAATGAATAAATAGTAATACATTAGATAAGAAATAGATAAAAGATGGATAAAAATGACTGTTAAAAACATTCTTATGCACCATAAGGATGTTAAAATTCATCTATTTGAATATAGATACCTTGTAAAAATTGTAATATAGATGGATGTACAAAACAAACAATTTAAATAATCTAAAATTCTGAAAAAATACTGAAAAAAAATATATACCAATATACACCATATCAAAGCTGGAACCTGTGTCTAACAGAGGTCTTTTCAAACTATCTGGAAATATACATAGCTAAGTATCTTTTTTTGGTTCTTCCGAACTGTGTACTATAAATTGTTGCTGGACTAATTTTATTCAGTGTTGTGCACTGTTATTTTTGATTCACTGTATAGTTTTTCAGATCTCTGCTGAAAGTGTTTTGTCCCACCTCCTCCTATTTTCTGCTGTGGCTTAAGTTGGTATAACTGTTTTTTACAGCTTGTGTCATCTGACTATCTGAAGGATTATTTGCATAATAATAGACCCTGTTAGTTAACAGCCTGCATATCATTGCTGGAACCTGTGTCTTAACAGAGCTCTTTTCAAACTATCTAGAAATATACAGAACTGAGTATATTTTTTGGTTCTTCAGAATTGTGTACTGTAAATTGTTGCTGGACTAATTTTATTCAGAGTTGTGCACTGTTATTTTTGATGAATTGTATAGTTTTTCAGATCTCTGCTGAAAGTGTTTTGTCCCACCCACCCTTCCTATTTCTGGTTTGTTGTTTAAATTTGGTGGCTTTTGCAGTTGCCCGCCCCACTGTAGATTTGATCTGGAAAACTCCCCCCAGTCCCATCTCTTTACCACATTCTACCTAATACACTCCTTCTGCACTTGTTTTTAGTCATTTTTAATTTATTTGCATTTTTTAACTGTGTTTGGTCTAATATTGCTACATACTCAAGTGTGCTAGTTTGATCTGCATTTGAATTGTTTTTACTGCTGTTTTAGCTACTTTTCTGTAAAAAACAAACACACAAAAAAAAAACTGTAAGCCTGTTTCCTACCTTTCCTGTAACTAGTGTAGTCCAGATACAGATTTGCTGTATACAGGACTGTATGTAAGCTTCTGAGCCCCCCAAGCCTTTCTGTGTTGCAGGTAAGCCTTCTAACTTGTTGGTGGGAGTGGTAAGCACTAGGTAACCTGTCTACCACATAATGAGTGGTTCTGGCCCAGAAATTGTAGTTATTGGCCAACTGGGCAATCTTTTCCATCTCTCTCAACTTTCTGATTTGAAAGCCCGCATTTGCACTTGTTTCTTTCCAGAATTTGCTTATTCGTGCTCAGCATTTGTTCAGAACTTGTTGTAAGCACTAAATAAGCTACTAATTACTATAGCACTCAACCTTCCTCATTACCTAGAGGAAAACAGTTTTTGGACTTACTTTCCTCACTTGCTTAGAGAGAAACAGCTCTTGTACTCACTTTCCTCACTTATCTAGAGGAAAAAACTTTTTTATTCAGGCATGTCCAAAGGTCAGCTCCCAGTGTTCTCTCCTGTCTATCTGATAAATCTGAGCATCTTGGGGCAATGTAGAAATTGCCTCATGTACACAGACAACCTCCTCCTCCTACCACCCAACACTACAACCTGTGAGAGATGCACTTATCTAGCCAAACTGGAGGTAAAGATCTCTCCAACCAAGACTGAACTTGACATTCAAAAGGAGAAGGTAAACACTTGCAGCACACCACACTTATCACATAGCTCATATCTCACTAAATCTACACCACCAAAATCCACACATAGAAGCACAAACACATTCACAGAGGCTCTCAATAATAATCTGCCCAAGCAACAGAGACCTCCAAATCAGAAACACAAGCAACTTCCACCCCCCAACACAACCCAAATGACACATAGCCCACAGACTCAGTGTGCCACTCAACCACAGCCAATAAGGCAAAAAAAACATATCCAACACACTAGTCATAGCTGACTCTATAGTCAGGCACATTGATGTCCCACTCACCAGGCTAAACAAGGAGAAGGTTACTGTCAGCTGCCTGTCGGGTGCCAGGATCCACCACGTAACCCCCACACTCAGGTCAATCCACAACAAGTACAAATATGACTCTGTCATTGTCCATGTTGGTGTGAATGGTCTGAGACATACCTCCCTGGACTACATGAAAAGTGACATGGAAGAGCGCTCTGATCTTGTAGCCCAGGCAGGTATGACCCTAGCCCTTAGTAGCATTCTGCCATCGCCCAGAATGATACCGTAATACAAGGACAAAATGATTGACTTGAACAATTGGCTAAGCTTCTGGTGTCATTCTAATGGAATCCAGTATCTGTCTGCTTGGGATGACATGGTTGACAGGCCACGATGCTTTGCCAGAGATGGCCTGCACCTGTCCCCCCCCGGGATTCCGGATACTGGCTAAGGCTCTTGCCACCCCTATAGTGCCTTTTTTAGGCAAGGTTCAAATGACAAATTCACCACCATTACAGGAACAGGAAAGCAAAAACTGAGGGTAATGCTACTCAATGCTAGAAATCTAAATCTCAAAATGCACCCACTCGAGGCACTCCTTAAAATGGAGAACATCGATATCTGTGCAGTGACTGAGACCTGGTTCAAGACTGCAGAGAGCACCCCTGCACTACCAGGCTATAACTCATACCACACTCTTCAGCCATGTAATCTGGACCGGAACACTAAAGGCGGAGGTGTGTCCATATTCATTAAGGATATCCACACCTCCATGCTAGTTACTCAGCATAATGCATCTGAGGTTATCCAAGTGCAACTAACTCTGAGCAAAACTGCAATCCAAATGGTAACTTGCAACAGATCCCCCACCATTCCCCAGGATTCCCACTCCTCTTTTCTTGATGTACTGGAATATATTAGGGTTCAACCAAACACCCTAATAATGGGCGATTTCAACTACCCCACAATTAACTGGAAAAACTATAAACTCCAACCAGAGTGCAATAGCCAAAAGGAACACTCGATGCTTCTTAAAAACTTTAATGTCACACAAAAAAGGTACGTGTACCATTTTTGTGTGACATTAAAGTTTTTAAGAAGCATCGAGTGTTCCTTTTGGCTATTGCACTCTGGTTGGAGTTTATTGGTTTTTTGAGTGCTTTACACGTTTTTCTAACTGGAAAAACTACTCATGTACCAACTCCTTCACACAACGCTTTCTAGAATTCATAAACTCCAATGCCCTGGATCAACTTATCCACACCCCCACCAGGGGCAACAATATCCTAGACCTAGTCATTACCAACATGAGTGACTGGTGTTCCACATCTGAAGTCAACTCCTCGTTGGTCCGATGTGACCATAAGCTAATCACCCTTGATAGCCACATCTCTCCCCCACCCCCCCATTAAGGAAACCATGGTAAAACATTTCTCCAAAGCCAACTTCATGCTTCTTAAGACAGAGGTGGTGAACTTCATGACACCCATGCAGATGGACAATACAGTTATGACTGCTGAATCCTACACAAATGCACTCTAAAAGCAGTTACACGAGTGCATGGATCGTGCTCTCCCAAACAGAACCAAGACGCTATCCTCCAAAAAAAGGAAGCCAATCTGGTGGTCCCCTGCCATAAACAAACTGTACAACAGAAGGAAGAAACTGTTGCAAAAGAGAGTAATATCCCATGAGTGGGGAAGCCCCCTGGTCAGCCTCAGTAAGAAGCTGAGATCCCCTATAAGATCCTCCAAAGCTAGCTACAAAAACAAAATCACCACTGATTCTAGGGTCAGCCACAAAGCATTCTATAGCTATGTCAACAATCTCAATTGTAACACCCAGTTCTGCTCTGAGTTACAGCACAACAGCACAAAAATTACAGAACCAACTGATATTGCCAACATCCTGGCAGATAGGTTCAGTGCTAACTTTACCCCCCTCACCCCCTAAAGAGCCCATATCTATATAGGAAGAATGCAGAGACCCTGTAATCACAACTACACAGGTAAAAACTACACTTTCTAAAGCCAAAAACACAGCATCCATGGGACTGGACAACATCCCAGGCTGCATTATACATGAACTTCAGAACGAACTGGCTCCCCACCTAAGCACCATGTTTAATAATAGCCTCGCATCAGGCTTTGTGCCCACTGAATGGTGCACAGCAACAGTTATCCCACTCTACAATGGGGGAGCCACCACTGATCCCGGGAACTATTGCTCTATTAGCCTGACGAGCCTGAACTGCAGGGCCATGGAACGTATCATCATGGACCTCATAAACAAAGACAATGGTAACCTCCAAACTCTGGATCCCACCCAGTTTGGGTTTGTAAAAGGCAGATCATGCCTCCTGAACCTAATGGACTTCTTTGAGGCAGTCACCAAGGCTGTAGATGAGGGTAAGGTGGTTCACAAAGCCTATCTTGACCTCGCCAAGGCTCTCGACACAATTCCCAATTCTGGAATTATAGCTAAACTCACTAAACTAGGTATAAATCCCTACGTCACAAGATGGGTTGCCAACTGGCTCACTGACAGAACCCACACTGTAAAAGTTGCACACTTTAAATCTGACCTCAAAACAGTGACAAGCTGAGTACTACAGGGTTCAGTCCTGGGACCTCTCCTGTTTGATATCTACTTCTCTGAAGTACAGGCTAACACAGAAGGCCTCTGGCTAACAAAGTTTGCAGATGACTGCAAACTAGGAGCCATAGTCGAGTCACCAAATGATGTGGAAATCCTACAGAAGGGCCTCGCTGAGACAGATGCCTGGTGTCAGAGCCATGGCATCAAGCTCAATGCCAAAAAGTGCATTGTCATCTCCTTTGGTAAAAACTCTGTACCCATGAACTACTACATAGACAGCAGTATACTTAACACCAAATGTGTGACAAGAGACCTTGGGACCCAGGTGGACAGTAGTCTGTCGTTTGATAGTCACATCACCACAGTAGTCAGGAAGTTCTTCTACGTGGCACACCTCATCATAAAAGAGTTCTCATCCAGGAAAAAAGAGGTCATTGTTCCCCTCTACTTGACACTCATTAGACCCATTATAGAGTACAACGCCCCTTTTGGAATGTACCTCACAAGACATCTGCAGCAGCTGGAAAGGCCACAGAAGTACCTCACGATGAAGATTAATAGCCTCAAACAGATGCCTTACACTGACATTCTAAAAAAACTCCAGCTTTACTCAGTAGCATATCGCCTACTCCAAGGTGATCTCTGCCTAACCTATAAAGCTATGTCAAACTCAGAGCTGTTGGACATGCTACACCTAAAGAAATCCCAATCCCTCCAAGCTACATACTTTAGGGACCTAAACCTTGTCACCACAATAAACAGGACATGCTGAATGGATAGATTCCTGTCCCGGAGACTTCCCATACTCTGGAACAGGCTACCAATCTATGTCAAGCAAAGTTCTTCATTAGCACCTTTCAAGAAAAATCTTGATGAGTGAATGGGAAATAGGAAATACACCCCAGGGAGCACTTCTGTGTCTCTGCTCAGCAGTGGCAAAGGAAAATAACTTTCTTGGGTGGCATAAACCAGGGAACCTTGTTGGCTAGGCTTACGTAGGCCCTCTGGCCAATAGCCTAGTACCTACCTATGAACTTATGAACCTATGAAAATGCAGGTCTTTATATTATAAAGCTCCTCAGTTTAAGTATGGAAGCTATGGAGCACATTTCATTAATCCATGGATGCATAAATGCATCACATCTTAGCTGCCACAATAATTCACATTTCTCCAATCTCAGAGAGGTGAGACCATCTCTAATATTTGTGTCAACTGTATCAATAACACTGAATTCAAAAACATGTTCTGGTGAATTGATCATGTGTTTAGCCAACGCTTTCTCTATCCTTTTATTCCTGATAGCATAAAGGTGTTCGTACATTCTGTCTCTTAGTATTCTGTCAGATTTTCCTATATAAAAGACAGGACACATTTTGCACTGGGCCAGGTATATAATGCTACGAGTGTTGCAATTGTATTTATCCTTGCATGAAAATCTCATATTCCTGATTTCAAAAGAGAGTCCTGTGCTCACATGTTTACAGTAGGGGCAGTTTTCACATTTGAACATTCCTTTAATCCTAGAATTCTCTTTTCTCCTCTGCTCCAACATGGCTTTTAGATTAATACCCTTCTTGAATATGATTCTAGGTTTACTTGGTAAACTAACTCTTTAAGTTTGTATCAGCTACTATTAAGTCCCAACTCTTGTGTATTATACATTTAATAATGTATGCTTCATTACTAAATGTGGTCACAAATGTGATAGAAAAATCTGTAAATGGATCTACAGAGGAATGCATAGTGAGTCTATTATTATGCAGACTGAAAGAGCTATGGTCATTCCCATTCATAAGTAAGGAATCATTTAAGATAGCTTTATAAAACCTGCTGCTCTCTTAGATGTGACCTCCTTTATGATGTCCTCTAATAGGGGCTGTGGGTAACCACGCTTAAGAAACATCTCTTTTAGGAACTGGCATTCACTTAAAAAGTCATGATACTTGGATGCCATTCTGGACGCTCTAACTACCTATCAGTTCACCACTGACTTCTTCTGGTGGTCAGGATGAGAGCTAGTATAATGCAGAAAGGAATTAGAATAAGTTTCCTTTCTGAAGATAGTGGCTACATAACGTTGTTTGACATTATCTTTACTGAAATTGATATCCAAGTAGGATATGGCTTCCCTGTGGAACTCACTAGTGAATTTGAGAAAATCTGTAATGGTATTGATGAAAGTCATAAATTCTGTGAAAATAGATGTGTTACCCGTGAAAATGATAACAATATCATCAAGGTAGCATGTTTAGTAATGAATATATTCATCCAAAGGGTTGTTCTTGAAAATATATTCCTTTTCTCAATACACCATGACCAAATTAGAGAAAATGGCCCCACACAGTGACCCCATGGTGACCCCCTTGGTCTGTAAATTATTTGTGAGAATTAGATCTAAAAATTCTTGTATTAAGTACAGATCATCATCACTGATGCCTTTCTGGACTAACAACTGGCTAATCCCGTCAATACTTAGTTCATGAGGGATCACCGTGTATAAGTTCTTGACATCCACTGTAACAAAATTATAATCTTCAGTATAATCCAACCCATTTATGTTAGCCAAAAAGGACCAAAGCAAGAGTCCTTGCAGACTTGTATATTGTCTGTTAAAAATTTCTTAAGAAAATTGTCCACAAATTTGGCCATTGGGTAAGTAATTGAATTACATCCATTAACAATAGGGTGCAAGGGGGGATTGTATATATTTTTATGAATCTTAGGTGTTCCAAATATGACCGGAATCTGTGGTGCTGGGACTGTGAGGTAATTAAACATCTCTAACATCATTAAGGAATGTTTTGATCTTCCTAAAAGCCCCACTGAGTTCATTCAAAGATACTAGTTTATAACTATATGTTTCTAACATACATTGCATTTTCATTTTATAGAAGTCATAATCAAAAATCACAATGCCTCCACCCTTATCTGGTTGAGAGATTCTTAAACCACTTGTAGTTAAATTGGTTATAAGGTTTCTTTCATCAACATTCAAATTATAACAGTTAGTTGTGTTCATGGAAGATCTAAACATGTTAATATTCCATAAATCAAACTCACAAATTTGTTCAAAAGCTGCTAAAGTGGTATTAAGAACAAGATTATAACTGCTATACACAGGAAATTCATCATTACAATTAACATCGTGTGTACCCAAAAGAAGTTTTAAATTCAGCTTTCTGACAAAAAGTTTCAAGTCAATAATGCTGTTTGGTAGATCTAAACTACTGGAGGGTACAAACGTTATCCCTTTAGCAAGAATATCTGCTAAATTACTGTCCACAGGGAAGGAAGAAAAGTCGAAAACTTTATAGTCACCCATTGTATTATGAATTATGTTCATTTGTCTCTCTTCAGGGTACATTAAAGTAGGATTATCATCCAGGGGAGGGGAAACAGGCTCACTTACGTAAAGTAAGTTACTATCCCTCATGCAGTCAGTGGTAGTGTGTACAAAATCTGATTCAAAACCCAAATTAGGAACAGAGTTACTATTATGCCTGGGAGAAAGAGAAATAGACTCACCAGTAGTAGATGAACTGATGTCAATTATCTCTGAACTTGCCGTTTGTTCCTGTGGTTCCTTTTTCTGTTGTTTCTGTAATTTGGATTCCCCTGTTCAGAGTTCTGGTTCCTCTGAAAATTTTGATCATTAATGCTGTTATTCAGATGTAATCCGTTTGTAGAATTCTGTCCATTATGGTTTATTCTTTGATTTTGAATTCATTCACTATGTTTGGCTGCTTTAGCTACTAGTAAAGCAGCATCTCCTTCCTTGGGCGTGTTAAAACATGATGTCATCGTCACTTGTTATTCTAAGCATCTGATTGGACAGATAATCTGTCAATTCCCATTGCTGAGAGTCAGAGGGGGCGGGGATAGGCACTTCTTTTGCTGTATTCATTTTCATCCCTGTGAAGCTTTCTAAGCTTGATAGCACGAAATTTGTACATTTGTGCATCTAAAAATGTAATCTGTTCGTTGTAGTTCTTAATAAAGCATTCCATCAATTGGATGTCTTGCTGATTGAATAACTGTATGAGTTCTAAATGAAAAGGAGAATCAGGAATTAGCCCAGTAGGACAGCACCATGTTCTTAAGCCTATTGGCACAATACCTTTACTAATGCATTCATGGAAGTATAATACCTCCAGTTGTAGTTTTTTCAATTTAAATGAATAAGTGTCCAAAGTCCTAAGGTTGGTACTAATATCAGGTGGTGTATTAGAGACAGAAATGTTAGCTGTGTTGGTAGTGTTAAAGTTAAAATGGGGCATAGGCTGCAACCATCTAGACAAACTGTCCACAGTATCAGAGTAGGAAAGAGAAGCTACATCTGTGTTGGAAGTCAATGAGAGCGGGTTTTGTGAAGCAGAGACATTATCAATAACATTACCATTCAGGTTAGCAGTCCTATGGGTAGTAGGTACATTCAAGTGCTGTGATGTCCCTCGCATGCCGGAATTCTCCTCTCCATGCCTAGAGGTATTGGAAGTCCCGGGACCAGGCATAGAAGCAGCTGTAGCGGAGGGCAAATGACCCTCCCAGAGACTGGAAGATGTGGCTGGTTTGTTAGAGTTGTTAACCACCATACTGGACAAATCATCCACCTTCTTATTCAAGGCATGTATCAGGCAGGTTACGGCATGAATATCTTGGGTAGTATTTACCTCCATGGATTCTTCAGGAAATAAAGAAGGAGTGCTAAGTCCAAGGTCAGTATCTATACTGAAGCACAAACTGGATACTATGAAGACACAAAACAAACTTGGAAAATAACACAAAAGTATGAACATGATCTGGATACACTCCAAAAATAATTATTTATTCACAAATAAAGTAAGTGATTTTGTACAGGATAGTACCTGTACTTCTTCAGACAAGACAAGACAATACTGAATGCAAGACCTTATATACACTCTCCCAGAATGTAAATCTAATGAGCTCTATCACATGGTCAATTAATCATTAATTACATTAAATAAAAGACATAGCTTGGAATAATATAAGAAAATAATTAGAAAATACATTAAAAAATATATTTCAAAATACCTCAGTAGTGTACATTAAAAGTATATTGGAAAAGTAGCCACTAACACCTGGTAAAAATGTTAAATAACACTTATAAGACTGGAAAATGGATAAATAGTAATAAATTAGATACGAAATAGATAAAAGATGTATAAAAATGACTGTTAAAAATATTCTTATGCACTGTAAGGATGGTAAGCGTTGTCTATTTGAATATAGATACCTTGTAAAAATGGTAACATAGATGGATGTACAAAGTGAACAATAACAATTTAAACAAGGTTATTGGGGAAGATAAACCATCTATGCAGACATCATATATTTGCGACTGAATGTCATATGTCAGATCTTTTTCCTAGCCTCTTCATTTTATTTTCATCTTCTGCACTAGTCATTTGACCACTATTCCTTATTTGTGCTCAGTTTTAGCTCAGTAATTATAGTCTCACAGGTGACCAGGTACAGCGTTCTTGTAAGTTGACTCCTTTTTATTCTTCTTCCCTAAACAGGATCAACCTGTCCCAAATGATATGGTACTCAAAAGCTTCTTCTACACAACCAGAAATGGTTTTGACTTCTGCACTGGGCATATATGTTCTAGTTTGAATAAATACTTCCCCTGAAAATGGTGTACATTTAATGGATTATACTCACTCAAAGAATAAACAAATCAGCTTAAGGAACCATCTAGTCGAAAACACTGATTTTTAAAGGTTTATAGCCATTTGCTTGAATCACTTGACCTCAGTTTACATTTATTCTAGCTTACTATCTTGATGTAGCAGTTGCTTGTGTTATACTACCTGCTTCATAATAGAGTAAGAACATGCAGTACACATGTTTGTGTTCTTTGTGTGGCCCACCTTGTAGAAAGAGCAAGAGATGCATTAAAATGCCTGACAGTGGTCACACTTTCTCTGAGAAGTGAAGTGCCATTAGAATAAAAATAATCTTACAGTTGGAATAGGCGAGGCATAGCTGACCAACTTGGAGGATGCAGGGAGAATATTTTCAAAATGTGCATCAGTTGCTCATAAAATGTCAAGCTCAAATGCATTTGTGTACTTAAGCTGTGATCTCTATGATTTTGAGCCAAACTATTATAATTTGAACTCAGATGTGTCAAGTAAATGTAGCTGAACTGATTTTTAAAATGCTGATGGTAATGAATCTATGCAGTTTATGGACACAATTGAGAATATTGTACTTAATGACTATCTGAATAAAAACACAAAGGGAAGATTTTTTTGCATTATTCAAACCTTCCAATAATAAAAATGAGAATATGTTTATACATTTTGGGTCATTTTAAAATTCTCAACCCCAGGATTAATAAAATCTGTATTTGCTCCATGTAGAGACTACACAGAATGTATCTGACTACACGGCCACAGTTGCCCTTCGGCAGTGCACCATGCATATTAATGTTGGTGTGCTGCCGAGGGAGAGCATAGGAAAAGGGTTATTAAATCAGTGTAGGGAGAAGTGTATAGGCTACATGTGGTCGTGAATGGCCTGTACTGCTCCCTGGTACTGTTGAAAAGCTGTGAATTAGGTCAAATGTGTAATATTTCAATTTAAATATTTTTTTCCATTTTTTGCATGTTTGTGAGGTGCAATGCCATTGTGCTCACATATAGACAGATGACGCCTGCCAGACATCTAAAAATAGAAACCAGATGTCATTAATTATCATAATTATATATTTATGCAATTTTAAATAATTGTTTCTGTTTTTTTTTTAATGCTGACACGCAGAACACTGCAGAGCCAAGTGGCACTGATACATACATAGCTAGACATCTAAAACTAGAAAACAGATGTAATTAATTATGTATGCCTGGGTCTACTTAAGTGCATTTATAAGGTGTACTGTGGTGCTTAACAACACCAACAGGTAGCCCAGTAGTATATGTGAAGGTATGCTAGTTTTCATAATATCCAAGTAGCTAAATGGGTGGAGATACAGCCTAATGTTTAGTAGGTCCTAAGTTCAAGTCAGTAGCAATGATAATATGTCAATAAATCAATTTCTTATATATGTTTAATTTTAAAGACAAATATGTGAAATATGGCACTGCTGCACTGGGCTGAGCAATACTTAAACATGCTAATGGCTACTTTTATTTGTGTGGTGCTAAGCTGAGCTAAACCCTTGGTTGTGTGAGTTCTCACACTGCTTAGGTGCACTTAGCTGGTTTGCACCCTGCTAAGCAACACTGTGCTTTTCTGAATGCTGCTCAGTGACATGTAAGGGTGGGAAAACAGCCTATATTAAGTGCAATAAGTGGGAATTCTGCAACAGTCTTTGGAGACTTATCTACTGTGGATATGGCAGCTGGTGCTGTTGAAGGTGAGTGCTTTTGGATTCAGACATGGGGTATTCAGGAGTCCAGGGTCTTTGTTGGGCTCCTGGTTAAAAATCATGAATCCAGGCTGCAGGGCAGTTTCCAGGGCTCGGACTGTAAGTCAGAGGCCTGGCACCAGTTGGCCAGGAACTCACCAGTGTTACTGGTATCCCCCACACAGGTGAGCAGTGTTGTCACCATTATGATGACCTGAAGAGGATAAAGAGGGGTACTTTGGACACCAGGGTCCAAGTAGCTAGAGCAGGAAAGGCTCCACAAATACGCAAGTAATTTTTCCTCTGTTTTTCCAATATGTAATCTGAATGTCTGCAAAACTGGTATTCATAATGGTGTTTTTCGCTACCAACAGCTGCAGCTGAGAGGGCTTGCAATGTCCCATGCTGGGCGCCTGGCCAGGTTGTGCCGTGAGTGTGTTATGTATGGATTTATTATGCTAACTGTAATGCCATAAGCAAGAAAGAGTAACGTATTTACTGCGATAAAGTATACACCATAAAAACTGTAGTGCAATAAATAGGCAAGTAGAACTGTAGTGCAATAAATGGACAATAACAACTGTATTGCAATAAACAATAAACAATACCAATAACATTAAGCAGAATGATGTACAGCAGAATTTTGCTGTCATAACCATTGCAGTAGAGCTGCATGTTGTCTATGGTAAAGTTGCTGCAGTCAGGTGTAAAACTATAATAGTTCTGGAATGCAAAACGGATTCAGTCACATTATGATGTATTTTTCTGCCACTCCAGGAACAAATGGTATATGGTATATGGTTGAGGTAGCCTGTGTTCTGAGCAGATATGATTGTGCTAACATCTGACAGGTAGTTATCACCAAAACCAATAAAGTTAATATTATTGCAGATGTCCTCTGCAGTCAAAGCTATTGGGTTGTACTCCATTGCCCGCCAACTAAGGCATCACAGATGTCTAGATTATGTTGTGTACACAAACATGCTTCTGAAGTATCACAGTTTCAAGCAATGTAATTAAAGCTGCCTACCACATCTGTCACAGGATTACCAGAAAAATGATTACCTGGAATGCAATGTATTACCAAATCTGCTTACAGAACACCTTGGTAGTTATAGAAGTCCACATTATGTGAAAGTGTGTAGTAGTGTACCTGCATCTGTCATTGCTTTGTCCGTACTGATCAATGCTAACAGCTTGAGCGGTATGTAATGCTACATCAGCTATAGGAGAATTGTAGTCACTGTACTCAAAACTGACACTAAATACCTATAGAGTACTTAGCAGCAGTGTTTTCAGGGATATAGTCTGCATTGTTAATAATGGATTGTTTTTCTATCTCTCTCTCTCTCTCTGTCCCCACCCCTTATCTTCATTTATTTATTATTATTTATTATTATGATTTAATATTAACATATGTTGTTAAACTAATAATATTTTTCTAAAATGTAATGTAATATTGTTATGTGTTATTGTGATTCACTATTAATATAATTTCTTAAGCTGTTTTGTTGCCCTTATGGCTTACTTCTTACTAGCATGCTGTTACCATACTGACTGTTAAGTTATTCACTGTCATGTTACGCATACTATATATTAATATGTATTTGTATGAATTAAAATGATGCTGCATTCTGTGAATGGTAACGATGGTTTGGTTATTACTAAACTTAACCTATTGCTGTACCTCTATCACCACAGCACATCAAGGTAGGCCGTTTCTGGCTGATCCCCCTACGTTGCCTCAACTGGCCATGGCACTGGTTCCCAGCACATCTGGGACCCAGACAGGCAGTGCCCCCTATGCTGCCACTGCACTACCTGCGACGTCAAGTAGTACTGCTCATGGGATGGGGCCTAGCCCCCTCTGGGACCAGTGGTAGAAGGGGTGTTATCACTCAGGATGAGCTGACAGTCTTTGTCTACAGGATAGTCTACCATGGCTTTGACAGCTGCCTGCACTAGATTGAGGGCATGCTGGCTGACCTGGTGGGGCAGCCTCACCCTGATGCCCAGCCTCCATCACTGCCATCCTTGGGACAGTGAACAAGCAGTGCTGACAGTCCCATGGGTGGGGATGTGAGTCATGCTGCTGCCGTCTGGAGGCACATGGGACTTGGATTCCACAACACCCTCTCTATCCAAGATGTTCACCCCCCGCATGTGTCACACACCACCCCTGTTTGTCTTGTCTGTCTTGTCAGTCTGCAAATGCATCCTTACCTACCCAGATTACCTCACCCGCAGGTACTTATGTGCCTTCCCCAACATTCCACTCTCACCTTAAAAAAATGGGCACCTGTCCCCAAAACAAAATATTGTCCCATACATAGCTCTCCATTTCACACACATGTCCACTGGACTCACTTAATTTGGCCCAATTGGCTTGACAATGCAGTTATGCTGTCTTCACCCCTCTCCCTGGGGTTAAGAGTTCAATGTCATGTACAAATTCTGTTGAAGTGCATAGTTGTTGCTGTACAAGAAATGGATAGCTATGGTTCTGTCCTACACCCTTCCTGCACATCCCTACCTGCCTTTCACTGTGTTTTTTCCCTGCTTGCACCTCATTTCACCACTTTCCTATCTCCCCATTTTTCTTTTCTTTATATTTTTTAGAGCATTGCTGAGCAGCTTGCTGCATCATACAGCTTTGCTAAGCTCAGCTAAATAGAGCTATATTGACTATAAACACAGTTACAACATATACACCTATCACATGTTTTGAACCCAGGACCATTGCACCTGCAGAACACTGCATCAACCTGCCACACCACACGACCCTTACGTAAAACAGGTGGTTTAAATAAAACATAGTAATTTCCAGTTACAGTCATTAAGCATGTTTCAGCAGAGCTGAGTGCTGTGCCACACAAACTTAATTAAAATGTAATTAAAGTAAAACGATTACAAATGGGAGTATACCTTGGTCTCTGGTGTAATAGTAGACCATTAGAAAGCCAAACACAGAATAATGGATGTAAGTGAGGCCTGAGATAGCAAGTAAATATACCCTTCAGTAGCAATATTAGAAAGACACCTGCTAAGGCAATAATGGCAAAATGCATGTTCAGCTGGGCCTCTTGTGCACACATATATCCATATAAAGCCATGCACATACTGATTGATGTAAAAAATGTATGTCACAGCCTGTGTGTGTGCGCACATGTATCTTACCTTATCTTACCTTGCAAGCAGTGCATTTTGCCACACATAGTCCTGGGTTCAAATCCAGTGGTGTGTAGATGTGAATTTACAGTATTGCGAAGGCAGCAATTAATGACTGAGTCATGCACTCTTTATCCACACAATGCATTTCAAATGACCTGTATGCTTTTCTTTGATGGAGATCACAGGCCTGCAGATAAGAACAAACTTCACATATCCCTATAGCAAAACTTATACGTGCATAAAGTGACACATCTTGCATTAATATGCATTCACACAGAATGTCAATGGAAGTACTGCAAATGAGGACCATTAATATCAGAGTACCCCACACAATCCTTCCAAAGTCACTGTGCACATTATCACAGCTGCACAGCTAACATACACATTATAAGTCCCTGCTTGTAACAAGGCCTGCCCTCATACTGTACATGCTGCAAATTACTACCAGACTGTAACACATGCCTGGCATTTGCCTAAATGGTCGATATATTTTTATATTTATACCCCATATTATCCAAGGACACACCAGACATGTTGCCTACTGCTCTGTTAGTGATACCGTTGCCTAACATACTTACCTTAAGCGCATGCCTTATTTGGAGTGGAAAGGGTAGCCTCACTCTGGCTCTGCCTCTACAATTCTCCTCACACCAGTAATGTACAGCACAACATATCAGAAAGGTCCCTTAGCTTACATGAAGTTCTTATATATTGTACAGTGGTTGTATGTCATTGGCTGATGATAGTGCAAATCATCTGTGTTAGCTGCAATTAGCATTTCAGGCCCACGGATTGGTTAAGAGACAATCACCTGCTGATGAGAAGCATGTTTAAAAGGCAAGAAGCTGGCTATGGGGAACCAGTCTGTATGAAACTTTCCTCACACAGAGCACATCTTTGTGAAAACGTTACTATCACCAGATATCAAAAGAGGAGTACAGCACTCCATCAGGTATGTAACTGATTTTGTGTACAGCAGTAAGCAGATGGGAGAATAGGTGCATGGGGAATAGGGAATACAGCATTATGCCTGTTGTAGACCTGTGATAATGACATGCCATTGATCTCTTGCTGTCTTACACCTACACAGGACTTACAATACATCAAGGGTGCATTGTCTGTTGTCATTGTGGCACACTAGTCTGATTGGACTGTCCCTTTATAGTGGTTGTACTAGAACACTGTGAACTGTGTGGCACTGTTCCTATGATGTATTATTGAGGGGTTGCCCAAAGGGGACACACTACAGTAGACCTGAGTGGTGGGTATATGATCATACTATCTCAGCTGTATCTACACATTTAATATGTTTGAACACTGCGGAGTATGACAAGCAGTGGATAGTGCAGCTATGTTGTCCTTGCTGTATCTCTACATAGTGTACTTCCATGTATGTGATCCTGTAATGTGGTTCCCTTTTTTGTCTTTCAGGAATCATGTATCATGCATTCCATATGCCATTCTCTGATGCAGAAAATGAAATTATACTTGAAGAACTAAGGCAACATCATCACATCCTACTGTCCAAGGGGAGGCAAAACAGAGAACAGCAGGCTGCATTGTGGGCAGAACTTGTCCGTGATGTGAATGACACCGGCCATCAGGGCAGGATGCGTCTATATTATGATGTTGAACCATCAAAAGAGCGAACAATCTTACATCGACACAAAATAACCAAAGCTCCTAAAGCTTGAATGGCCAGAATAGTGATTTTTTTTTTCCCTGGGAAAAAAATTGCTGGGCCAATGTTAGGACTTTGCCATTTCCTCCACTGTAGTGTGATCTTGGAGTTAGTATATTTTAGTAGAGGGTGTGTGGGGGGTAAAGCCCCCACTTTATTTTGTGTGTAGATTTGTTTTTTTTTTTTTGTTTTTTCTGTTGTTGGCCGAGTGATTTTTTCCCCTGGGAAAGAAATCGCTGTTCTGGCCATTTGAGGTTTAGGAGCTTGGGTTATTCTGTGTCAATGTAAGAGCGTTCGTTCTTTTGATGTTTTGATGTCATAATATAGATGTGGGCAGGACATATGAGCAGGTTCAACACCATGCAACAGACAAAGGGCAGCAGATGTAGACAGGGATCGTGCCATTGCCGATGGAGGGCCTGCAGTGGAATAACCACTCATGGCACTGAGGAATTCCTGGCAAATCTAGGCACACATGACAGCTCCCAGGCATCCTTCACACCATTCACTGTGGAGGTGGATGCCACAGTTTCCACAGCAGAAAAGCATGGAGGTAGGCTTACTGTGTTCAACATTATTATGCTGTAGCAGTCAGTGTGTCAGGCTGTACATACTTTTACGTGGGTGTCAGGTCTTAGGTCTTTGGGGGGAGGGTTTTACCTCAGCTGTACTCTCATATGCAGAATGTGACCAATACAAGTAACACAGTAGATACTGTAAATGTGAGCTATATGGATGTATTACCTTGTTGTGCTGCAACATGCATTGGTAGTAAGATTACCTCACCCTTAACTTTTCACAGGTCCATCAGGTAGTGGCCAAGGCCATGGTCCTTCTTCTCGTAAACATTAAACTGTTTTGTTAAGGAACATTTATATTCTATTAATGCTAAGGGCCAGAATAATGCTCTATTTCAACATAATGTTATGTGTAGGGTGGAATGTTTTTATTTTCCATTCTGGAACAGGTACATAAGGATCTTAAAGCGGTAATCACAGGAGTGTAGTTGAACAAATAGAAACATTTTGGCAGTGACAGTTAAGAAAATATAAGCCTCCTGGTTTAAATGAGTCATTTACTCTAAAATGCTTTTTAAAACACAAAAGTTTGAAATGACATTAAATTAGGCAGTGAAACGTATTTCAATATATTTATTAAGATAGGCGTTCTGAGTTTTTATGTATAGATTTATCAAGTATACTGAGATATTGCTTAATTACAAAGCAAATTGTACTGGTCATGTCTTACTTCATTTTCTTGATGTTATTGTTATAAAGGTCTTGAGTTGAATGTGTATTTTGTTCTGAGGAAGTCTATTTTGGATGAAAGTGGAGAGGAAACATTTGACTGCTAACCCAGTTGTGGGGCTTTCTTATTATGAGTATTGGTGGATTTTTTGTGCACAATAGTGCGGGTATTCATGTACCACTTTTTTCTTTCTTATCACAGTTGACCAGAGCGGTTGGTCTCTGTCCCCTACACAACCCGCTATCAGTGTCTCTTCAGACTCTGATGATGATGGTGGCCACAGTGAGGCACACATGGGGGTGCTGGGGGCTGAATATATCCCATAGGTAAACATCTCTTTAATGCCTTTATTGTCACCGCAAACAGTCAGTATGCCCACACATACCCTGTCCCTGGAGGCCACAGTTATTGGACAGTCAAGGGTGGGGACATTAAACAGGAAAGTGTGACAACTATGGCTCCAGTGAGTGTAAACACTGGCCATAGCCAGAAATCTGGTGAGGCCCCACACAGGCATATTGATAGGGGTACTTTTAGGAGGTCTGCTGTCTGTCCACCAACTGTTGTAGGTCTCACATCATGGGTCACTCAGTGCTTGGTTCAGGCCATCATGGAGGCATGTTCTGAATGGAACACCAGATGTATGCTTAGGGTTATAGATGCAGCACAGTCTGACATCTGTGACTGCTTCCACCACATTGGGGACACCTTTGATCGACTGACAGATGCAATGGACAGAAGGTGGGCTGAGACAGTGCCTGTCTAGGACCGCATGTTGTCTGTGTTGGAACGTGTGGTTGGAGTTCATCATCAGACTCATGGACATAGGTCAGCAACCCCATCTGCTGAGATTCCACATGGCTGTGCACAATCATGCTTTCATAGAGGAAGTAGATCCAGTGCTACAGAGGGGTGTGTGCTGTCCACACCACGACATGACAGGCAAGGGGCCCATTGCCCTGGGTGTTCCCATGGGGGCACAGTCCCAGCAGACAGCAATCACTGTTAGGTACTAGCACCGCTTTTGACCTTGGCCATGGAGGTGCCAGTGCAACTCCTGGCAGAGTCAGTTCCCATGTTTGGGGCCGGAGAGGGTGAAATGTCAACTCTAATGGTCCAAAGCTGTCCAGCATATACACATGTAGGGCTAGCACTGAGCTTGACTGTGTACACACACACATTCACACACCACTGTCAAATGCAGGTCACCTACAGACACACACGGTACCTTTCCATGGTCTATCTTACTTGCTTCCCTTCCTGACACACGCACATGCTGTCAACCTATTAGGTCAGCCATGGCCTCCTGCACCCCCACACAACACTCTGTGCAAGTTATGACACCTGTGCCACATCCCTGTCATCCTCGACATTGATGCAGGGGAAATGAAGCTATGTATATTGTGCACAGGGTGACTATATTAGATAACATGTACTTGTGTAATGCAGCGTTGTTTTGTCATGCCAGTTGCAGTGGTTAATAACAGATATTGTATGCTAGCATTTGTCACAACTACGCCATATACTTTGGTGTACCTTATGTTGTATGATGTTGTAATGGCTGTATACTTACATGATGACAGGTGTGTCATAGACCTGTTTCTGTTTCGGGGGTCTATTGGGATAATCTATGGATACACAATGGTAATGAAGCAGCAGAGTATGGCATGTTAGCACAGCAGAAATATGTCTTTAGCAAGGTACAGCACTATAGGTGCATGGCTCCATAGGTCCATGTGTGTATAACAGGCTAGGACAATGGCAGCATTCAGAATACTCATGCATCCTTAATCTGTGAACAGGTCTGCTACCCTTGATATGTGTAACCAGGGTTTTGGAAACTCATACATCTACAAGCTGTGGATATGCTGATGACAATCTACAAATAACCTGAGTCCAGTACAGACAGTTTCCCGACACCAGTTATGATTGTTGTGTTCTGCATCCCAGTGTGTAACCTGTACATGATGTGTGTCACAGCAGATGTATGTTTCACATGCACGGGGGGCCTGTTTCATGTCTGTGTTAAATACCTGTCTCTCCAGCATGTACTATGTATACCACACTGATACTGTAAGCATGTATAACAGGTGAGACATGTGTTAGTCCTGTCATGAATATGCAGGAGGTGCACAGTGTTATCTGACACCTCCTTGTATGGAGCCAGACACATGTGCTCCAAAGCATGTAGGGGACAGACTACATGGACTCCATAGGACATGTTATCTATGCTGTGCATTGGTGTACCATGGAACCTGTGTTGCTGCTACAGTTGTATGATATGCCTGTGTAGTGACAAAGCAAGGATGTCATTGCACACACACAATGATAGCTGTGATGACTGCCACATTCACTATAGCAGTGACAGTCTGGGATTTACATCCCACACATCAGTGTAGGGTGGACAACAGTGAATGCATCCTCACATCTTATCGACCAGTGACAGTGTGCGGAGACTACAATATTTTGCAGAGGTGGATGATGTCCCACAAGGTAGTATTATGCAGTCATAGGCAGCTAGTATTTGCCAGTGAGTCAAAGTACAGCTGACTGTGGCTTAGGTCATGCTGGATACCTGCTAGTTCTATGTGGGAGTCTGCATATTGCGAGTTGTCACAATCACCTGGTAATGTACTCAGCCAGAGGTCACAGCACTGGCTATGATTAGCTGTCACAATTACCTGCTAATGTACTCAGTCAGAGGACACCGTCACTGGCTGTGACTGCAGAGAGGGAATAGGTAGACAGAGTACCCAATAATGGAGGATGGTGAACCCCACTGGTGACTGACATCATTGCAGTGCAGGTCTCCCACTGCTATCTTCTCAGAGTATGACTGTCAGACACTTGCCTATCCACCAGCTGCCATAACACTCTGTACATGACATGCAGAGTTTCCAGAAAGGCCTGCTGGCCTAATATTGTCATACACCTTGTCAGGGCATGGTTTGTGGAGTGAGACATATGTCTCACATCCATTGTATAGTTACAGCCGGCAGGCATGATCTGGCCTTGAGCAAACATAACAGTGTTTGGTCTAGTGTCACTAGGTGTACGACAGTGTCAGTGCTAACTGCTATCCTGGCATGCATTTTAGGTGACATGACTCAGAGCTCTGGGGACACCACTTGGCATTACCTGCTAGTTGTCCTCCGTGAAAGTAAAAGTTGCAGTTTTCTTCCAGCATGTTGCAGGAAGAGAGTCATGCAAGATTTCTGTACAGAGCCCAGACAAACATGTTAGGAAATGTAATATGTACACACTGTGTTGCTTAGTCATGCTGCGGCTCAGTTGACCAAAGGATGTTCCAGGTTCTTACCTACAATGCCCTGCAGCACTGCTGTGACATCTCTACATGGGGAAGCAATGCAATGCATCATGTGTTTACCAATATTAATGACCATTACAGACCCCCTAATGTCAGGTTCTCTCTGGTGGGATCTAGCCACAGATCAGTCTCCTTAGAACTACCAGCATGGACGCCCCCCCTTGCAGGCAATACAGACATATATGTCAAGACAGCCATTTATCACCTTCTATGGGATGGTTGACATAGGGTGAATGCACCCCCCTTCAGTTGGGACAGGTAAGTATGCAAAGCTCTACACCCATGCATTAAGTCAGTAGCATTACAACAGCATGAACTCAGCTGTACATGATAGGAGGGACACAGGCTCATCATAGCTCAGCAAACCTGACTGGTGGACAACTGCCATTAGCAGGCTTTACAGTAATAGGTGGATAGTGCTGTGTGACAGTTGAGATGAGGGTGCCCCCCCTTACATAGAGGCACTACCTCCACAACTAAAAGAAGCACATACTGTTGTTGTGATGTTGAATATACACAGTACGTGACACAAGTAGCCACCCACGGACAGCAGAACCACAACGCACAGTGTACTTACATGTGTGACCTCAAAGGACAGGCTCAGATTGTTGGTGACCTCAAACATCATGATGCCACATATGATGGGTCTGTGCTCATACCTGACTTGTACACCCACACTGTCTGGGTCAACTACACTCCCTTGTCCCAACCACATGTGACATATGACATTTCTACAATCTGTCCCATAACTTCCATATTTCCAGAACAGTTCATAACTGGCCTCTCAGTGGAGGATACACAGCATCTATCACACATGCTAACATTCCAGGCTGCATCCCACATGTGATCTGACAAGGATTACTGACACCATTGGGACACCCATGCAATCATACCAACACTACTGGCTTCACACCAGCTGAGTGGACAATGACAACTGTTATACCCTTGCACAGAGGTGGTGCTTCCACTGACTAGCATAACTATACACCTCTTTGTTTGAGTATTCATATCTGTATGGCTGTATGGGCAATCATCATGGAGCTGATCAGCACACATATATGTGATATACACACAGTTGACTTTACACAGTTTGGATGTGTGACAGGGGAAGCATGACTGTTACATGTGGTGGACATTTCTGAGGCAGTGACAATGGACCTGGGTGAGGGTACATCAGGGCATACAACCCTGTAGACTCAGCCAAGCTATCTGACTATATCCCCCCTAAGGCAACATTTACAAAGTGCCCACTTAGACATCCATGATATTATCATTGTAGGTGTCACTGAGTGGCCCATTGCTGGCAGACATACACAACATAGGGAGATCTGTCTCCAAAGGCTGATCTGTCAGCAGCAGTGCTTAACAGGGTGCAGTCCTGAGTCCTCTACTGCTTGGAATCCATTCAACCACAATACACATGACTACTGACTGACTGTGACTAACAATGTTGGTTGATGCCTGCAAATTGTGAGCACTCATAAAGTCTCTGTGTTATGCCACTATCCTGCAAGAGGCTATTGCAAACACATGCCTGCTCACATTGCAATGGTCATTAACTCCATGTATATATATATATATATATATATATATATATATATATATATATATATATATATATATATCTGTAGTATCAGTTCCATCAGTTAGAACTATGGGATCTATATTATATGCTCGAAGAGACTTTACTTCAAACATATAATCATTGACACCTAAAGAACGAACGCTCTAAATTGTGAACAGCCACGTCTGTGAATTTTTTCCTCGGGGAAAAAATTCAGTTGGCTGCTATCGGGAATTACCCTTTTCTACAATGTAGAGTGATCTGAGAGTTGGTATATTTAGTTGGGGGTGTGTGGAGGGCACAGCCCCCTATGTCGGAGGGTGTTGATTAGGGTTTTGAAGTTTGTGGTTTTTATGTACAGCCTGTGAATTTTTTTTCCTGAGGAAAAAATTGGTGGATGTGGCCATTCATGCTTTAGAGCATTCACTCTTTAGGTGTCGATGATTATATGTTCGAAGAAAAGTCACTTTGAGCATATAATATAGACCCAGACCTATTTACCTGATAAGTAGCACATCAGTCGCAGCATGTGATTTACATAGTCAGAGGTGAATGAGCTGGGCACATGGACCTGGCCACACAAGTTTACACCCAATGTGCCTCTGATAAACCTGTCTCTACAGTGATATGGCAGGAATCAGATGGCATAGCTGAGGCCACAGTCACCTGTACATGACATCCTCATAACCTCCAAGTACTCTTCCCTCAGCATACCAATATCTGAGTGCAATGACCATTTGATGTACCTTTGCAAGCATTACTAGCTATTGCACACAACAGTATGGTCCCTCACAAGGCTACTTCACATTTCCAGTATGTGTTCAATGTGGATAGTCTGCAATGAATGTCATTGTTACCTGTGGCATATAGACTACGCAGAGGTGATATGTGCCTTGCATACAGGGCAATGTGTGACCCTGATTTATTGCATATGCTGCCTATCTATAGGCAGCATAGTGAATGGATAATCCACTGTAAGGACATTAACCTCATATGTGATGTTGGTACTACATGGTTGTGGGAGAGATTTGTCTAGCAGACTTAAACACACCCTTGAAACAGAACCCTGCCTAATGGCACACAGAGCACCTCAGTGCACCTCACCACATGCCATCTTTATGAATGGCTGGGCGACTGTTATCTCAACACAGGGCACCTGCCTGTTTCTCCTGTGGACTAGGGCAATATGTGCTTATCCTGTAACTATGGGTATAAAGATGTCTGTGATTGTGAGAGCTGTATGGCCATTATGCCGGTGATGTCCAAATGTCCTATGGTTTCATAACATGATGTAAAATGCTCAAACAGGCTCACTCACAGCAATGGCTACATTGAGGCTAGCACCTCTTCCAATCACTGCATACAGGACACACTAAGACACACATGTAGTACAAGTTGGCTGTATGTAGATCAGAATACTTACCTACTGTATGTAATGGCACACACTACAGATCACAGTATGTGATGCATGCCACACACCTCATGTCTGCTAGTACTATCAGTTCAGGACATATTGTGCTTGATAACATCAGCAGGCCTTGTTGTGGTCAGTCCATTGTGGGCCACATCACATGCTACAAATAAAATACTGGAAAACCATACCTTTTTAAATGTTACCAGAATAATCATATTCATGCCATTGGGATACACACATGCACCATGCAGCTTGCAGTGAGATTAGAACCCCTAATTATCTAGTCTTATACACTGTAGAGTACAGCATTAATCACATGTACCACAGCTCAAGTCATAACAGTACCCTGTCAGCTGGTAGTCTTAAGGTGGATGACATTATCAGGCTTTGTAGAAAAGGGCAGTGTGGAAGCCAGCAACAAGTTACAGGGCCAAAAAGTGCATAACCATGGCAGGTGGATAGCTCATGAGGGCATGGAAGTTGTTTTGCAGGAGTATAAACACACACTCACATTTATATGCAAGTCTGCAGTGAGATTAGAACCCCTACTTATCTAGATGCATTCATCATAGATCACAGTACTTATTGCATGGACCGCAGGCTGATTCTATTGCATATGTGATTGCAGGCACAATACTTGTGCTTTACACAAACTAGGCTTCTGTTGAACAGCATCTTTGGTCTGCAGAGTGATATTGCTTTGCACTGTTATCTCATCTAGTGTCCTAGCAGTGGGATAACTGTTATCATCTTAGCTATGTGTATATATATACCAGTATGGACATATGTGGATGCTTACAGTTAGATGGGCAAACCTGTTTGCAAGAACAATGTGCCCTGTCCTTGTGTTCGTTGACAACATTATACATTACACCACCTGCTCACCTGCGCCTCTCTGTGTGGTGACATCCAGTAGGCACAGGGGTATGTAGGTAATTGTTTAAGCTACTATTGAGCCCTTAATTTGGATCCTTTGAGCAACAGTATGGATGTGTGATAGTGTAGATTTACTCACCATTATTAGGGTATGTAGGACAATACAGACATCCACACACACATCTGTAATTAACAGGGATGCATATATAAATATAGCTGTGTGTGTCTATGATATGTATATGTGTTATGTAGATATATGCGGAGAGCCTATGTATCAATGTGATATATACAGCTATATATATCGGCATATATCTATTTGACACTACATAGCAATAGATATGCTATGTATGTGAGAGAGAGATAGTGACAGATGTATATGTATACGTATATGTCTGTATGTATAGACATATCTATACATAACAGGTCAGTCTGCTGATGGGGTAACAGAATTGTGATCACTTTAAGTGTTTGGGCATGCCCAGTGTGACTGTCAGTACTTATACATTGACTCCAGGCCACACTTACCTGTACTCCAGTCCTGGATTTTGTGTGTTACAGACTATATCTCTCAACTGTCCAGAGTTTCACAGAATGTCCAGAATTTTGGCTCATGGTCTGTTCCTCATAAAATTTGTGGTTTTCTGGCAAATCATTTGGATGATCTTAAGACTGAAGTCACCAAACAGTGACATACGTTTGAGTGCCTGACTTTAAATCTTTCAGAAAATTGTCTTTTGAAATACACCCTCTGTTACTTTAGCAACTGTTTACATTTATGAGAGCAGTATTTTACATATGCCACTATTTGTGGACCTTTGTCCCGACATTTTGTCGGGCTTTGAACAGATTTCTTGCACCAAGAGGTTGAGAGGTATGTTACAGACATTAACATCTGTTCCTGTTTCTGTAGTATTACAGATCACTCTAACTGTCATAGGTTCATACTAGCGCATTTATAAGCCTAGCCAGAGTGTGTTTGGCTTTCGCCACCCATTTTAAATTAATTTTCCTATGCCCTTTTTCGAGGTTAGCACACTGTGCCTCTGTCTAACAGTGACACAGAAGTGATACCCGGGGTAAACCTACGATCTCCCATCCACTCATCAAGATTCCTCTTGAAGAGAGTCAATGAGGGACTCTGCCTAACCTGGACTGAGATTTTATTCCAGAGTGAAGGGAGCCTCTGTGTTATGAATCTGTCCCTCCAGCGTGTCCTATTTATTTCAGTGCTGAGGTTCAAGTCTCTCAAGAGCATAGCTCGATGGATTTGGATTTTCTGAGGTACAGCATGTCCATTAATTCCAGGTTGGACATGGCTTTATACATCAGGCACAGATCGCCTCTGAGCAGGCGGTATGCCACTGAGTAGAGCTGGAGTTTCTTTAACCGGGCAGCATATGGCATCTGTTTGAGACCTTTGATCCTCTTGGTGAGATACTTTTGGGGTCTTTCCAGTTGCTGTAGGTGTCTGGTAAGGTACATTCAAAAAGGGGCATTGTACTCAATTATGGGCCTGATGAGGGATGAATAAAGAGGCACGATGACCTCCCCTGATCTGGATGTGAATCCCTTCATGATTAGGTGGGCTATATAAAATGTTTTTCTAACCACTTTGGCCACGTGGTTGTCAAATGAGAGATTGCTATCAACTTGGGTCCCCAGGTCCCTAATTACTTCTTCTGTACTTAATGGATTACCACCTATGTGGTAATTTGTGGGCACTTTGTTTTTGCCAAAGGGGATGACTACACACTTTTTGGCATTTAGCTTGAGGCCATGGCTCTGGCACCAGTTGTCTGTTTCTATGAGGCCCTTTTGGAGGATGCTTGTGTCAGCTGGAGAGTTGATTATGGCACCCAGTTTGCAGTCATCTGCGAACTTGGTCAGCCACAGTCCTTCCATGTTGGCCTGTACCTCCGAGAAATATATACCGAACAAGAGAGGTCCCAGGACTGAGCCTTGTGGGATGTCACTTGTAACTGGTTTGGAGTCTGACATGGCTCCAGCAATTCTAACCATGTGGGTTCTGTCCTTGAGCCAGTTTGCACCCCATCTAGTGACATAGGGGTTTATATTTAAGCTGGTGAGCTTATCTATAATGCCCGAGTGGGGTATTATATCGAAGGCTTTTACGAGGTCCAGGTAGGCTGTGTGGACCACCTTCCCCTCGTCAATGGCCTTGGTGACTGTTTCAAAGAAATTAACCAGGTTTAAGAGGCAGGATCTGCCCTTAGCAAAGCCAAACTGGGTAGGATCCAGTGTCTGTAGGTCCCCAATATCTTTATTTATGAGTTCCATGATGGTCCTTTCCATAGCTTTGCAGACCAAGCTAGTCAGACTTATGGGGCGATAGTTTCCAGGATCCGTTGAGGCACCACCTTTAAGGAGAGGGACCACTGTTGCTGTACACCACTCTTTGGGTACATATCCTGTAGTAAGGCTGAGATTGAACAGTAGTTTTATGTTTGGGTTTAGCTCTTCTTGGAGTTCATGTAGGACGCAGCCTGGGACACTGTCTGCTCCCATTGATGCTGTGTTTTTTGCTTTGGAGAGGGCGGCTCTTACCTGAGCATCTGAGATGTCAGGGGGGGCAGCACTCTGCTGGGATAGATATTTGCCCTTTTGGTGGGGAGGGGGGGAGAAGTTTGCGCTGAACCTGTCAGCTAGGATGTTGGCAATGTCTGTGGGTTCAGTGTATTTTTTGTCATTTTGGACTAATTTTGAGCATATCTGGGAATTCCCACCCAGGTTCCTAACATAATTAAAGAAAGCCTTGTGTTTATCCTTAGTGTCCTGTGCAATTTTTCTCTCGAAGCTGGCCTTAGATGATTTTATGAGTGCCCGTAGTTTTTTGCTAATACTGATCAGAGATGCCTTCCCTTTTTGGGATTTTGCTCTATCATGTAGTAGCGTCCTCCTTCTATTGTATAGTTTGTTTATGGCTGGGGTCCACCAGACAGGACGTCTGCCTTTGGAGGATTGGGTCTTGGTTTTATTTGGGATTGCATGATCCATGCATTCCTGAAGGTGTTCAAAGAATGCGTTTATAAAGGATTCTGCGGTCTGGGCCGTACGGGATGTGAATATCCAGTGAGATTAGTTTATGGTCTGATCTTACCAGTGAGGGATACACTTCTGGTCTGGAGCATAGAGTCCCCATGTTGGTGATGATCAGGTCCAGTATGTTGTCCCCTCTTGTGGGAGTGGTAACAAGTTGATCCATAGCATTTGAGTTTATAAATGTTAGGAACCTTTGGGCTAGGGTGTTGGAGCTAGAGTAATGCTCCCAGTCTATGTTTGGGTAGTTGAAGTCGCCCAATATAATGGTGTTTGGAGAGACCTTCATATTTTCCAGTGATTTCAGGAAGGCCGAGTGGGGTTCCTGGGTTTGGGAGGGTTGTCTGTAGCAGGCTATAAACTGGAAGGCAGTTTTACCCACTGTTAGTTGCACATGGATAGTCTCTGATGCTTCGTGCTGTGCCACCAACCTGTAGGTGTGGGTATCTTTGACGAATATTGATACTCCCCCTCCACAGCATTCTCCAGCTGTCTGCTGTACTTAATATGTGACTGAGCTTCATACTGTTGCACCACACACAGACTAACAGTCTGTGAAAACACCAACATAATAATACCTCAAATGCAACAAATGTGCCTACTTCCAGATTAGAAGTATTGACACCATTACCCATGCTAACTTCCCTAGTCCACTGAGCCACACAGGTTGTCAGACAGAGTGTGATCAAGTTCTGTGTTACAGTCCTGAGATTGTCTTGTCTGCTGATATAATATACCATTGCTGACTTACTGTTAAAGCAGTTATATGGAAACACTGCTGTGTTGGGTGAGGGGGAACAACAGCACATGATCTGCTGGGATAGACAGCAGTCCAACTATCTTGTCACCCCACTGCTTAACATCTCCCTTGCCTGATGTAGTATGTATTCCAACCATGAGACCTAGTGCTTATTAGGGAACACATACTATTGGACTAGGTACCAGTAGTCCCATGTGGATATTACTTCTGTCCACATAGCCCACTATATTTCCTTGCATAAAGGTAACAGATCCATACATATGATGCCATATTATAGTAATCCTTACAAGTAGTGTGTAGGTTAGAGACTTACCTTGCGAATGCAGCAGTTGACAGAACTGTAGTTCAGGGCTAACTCTGTGTGATGGAATCAGTACACAGCCAATACATAGATAAGTACAGGTTGTGTGGGTTGTCTGGTTTCAACAATTTTACTATATGTATGTGAGTCAGAGTAAGGTGTCAGTCCCTAGGGCCTAGGTTGTCAGTGAATGTGGTGTGCATTGTCTCTTAGCCAAAGCCAGGGCATACTGGGCATGCCTACAATTGCCTACAGGGACATCATCAGTATGTTCCTCCTCTGAGTCCTTCTGTGACTGTGACTGTGGTGACATAGGCACTGGTGGTGGGCTGGGCATCCCTTCCCTTTGCTTATCCTGCTGCAGCTGTTTCTGCAGGATCGTATTGCATAGAATCGCACATACTGTGAACATATGAGTACATGTGGCTGGAGAGTACTGCAGAGCTCCACCAGATATATCGAGGCACTGAAACCGTGACTTCAGAAGCCCAAATACATGCTTTGTGATGTTCCTAGTTTGTGCGTGTGCCTCATTATGATGTTCTTCAGTGGGTGAGTGTGTGCATTTCTGATGGGTGTCATCATCCATGTTTCCAGTGTGTAGCCAGCATCCACCAGTGAATGGCCATGTGAGATGTTCCCTGTAGCAAACATCTGGTAATCTGTGATACATGCCAGATATGGGAGTCATGATAACTGCCAGGGCTGCCAGCACACACATTCATAGTAATTCCCTGGGCATTGCACACAACTTGGCAATTGATGGAGTGGTACCCCTTGTGGTTGATATAGATTCTATCCTCCTCACTGGGTGGTGACTTGATGTGTACATTAGTGCAATCTATGGCACACATTACCTCATGGTAGTGTGCTACATGGTAGAAGCATTGCATATTGCTGGCCTTCGCCTCAGGGATGAGGGGAAAATAAATGTGCTCACTGGCATGTGTTAGCATGGCATCCAGGAACTGGTTGGGCAACCTGGAATCAGATGCCTGTTAGACCCCCAACAAGTCCACAGTTGGTCTTTGGAAAGTACCTGTAGCTAGTATCCTAAGGGCTACACATACATTTGTTTCCACTGGCTATGGGTCTGAGTTGAGGGTGGCAGAGCTCAGTGATTTCTTGTAGTATGTCCCTATCCACCCTGTAGTGCTTTGCAATCTCCAGCTCACGTAGCTCCTGGAAGGTTACCTTGGGCCTGAACACTCTTCTCCTTCTCTGTCTAGGCCTATTGACAACATAATACATACATATATTTTAACATATTGTAGCTTTTTGGTGTTTTAACTTATGTAAATGCATCTTTTAACTAATGTGAGAGTATTGCATGAATGCAGGAGTGTTACTTTAACAGATAGTTTGCATATTGTATTGTCTTTGATGACGTACACTTGTTGATTGACCAAGATTGAATTAGATAGGGTTTAAAACATGTTAGACTACACGTTTTCTTTAGTTTCCGAAGAAGGCCTTGTTGAAGGTTGAAAGAGCTTAACCTGTGCAATTCTGTGGAATTTAACCTGAGCAATACTGTGGAATTTCAGCATTTTATGTGGATTTTTGTGAAGATTAAAGTCCTTTTGCATGGAGCTCCTGGTGGTACCTCATTTTTTTGGTGATTTATGTGACTTTTTACTTTGTTTCACCTAGAAGCTGGTATATAGTTTGTTACTATTTATATAGAGGTCAAAAGTAATTAATATGTCATTGGGTTTTAGATACAATCAGCACTGTGGCACAGCATGCAAAAGTATGCCCTGCAGATAAACAAAGCTTAGCAGACAGTGTACACACACCCACAGACATCTATGCTCAGCATAGCAGCATGCTGTGTAAACATGGGGAAACACACTTCCCCTAGCTAAACAAAGCTTAGAAGTGAGTGCACCCCCCCCCCCCCTTGCAGGGATATGCTCAACACTGCAGTATGTCATGCAAACAGGCAAAATAAGCTTAGAAGTCATTGGACACTCCCTCCCCTGATGTCAGCTACCTTTTCTGTAAACAACAATATGGTTCCTTACCTACATGAAGGGGGTGTTTGGACATGATCACCCCTTCATGCTATTCAGTAACTCCACCTCATTTGCATACGGATCCGTGCTTACAGCACCAATGCACCATTGCAGATACTCCATGCAGGGTCCTGTAATACATTTCTGTCACATCATATTAATTTTGTTTTTTCCACTTTTTTTTAAATTTTTTTATAAAGCATGTTTGCATACTGCGGCTCACCATGCAAACGGGCCGAAATTATTAAAAAAATAAATAAATTGAATTTAACATTTCTTTTAATTTGTCAGATACACAGAGGATAGTTTCACCTAAATCTGCACATGCTATGCAATTTCTGTCCATCTATCTACATTTTTACAGCCCCTTTTGTCTGTCTATATTCCTGCACACAGAATTTTTCTGTGTACACTATGGACACTGACATGGGGTTTGCAGAGCTGCTTATCTGCTTAATGGATTGCTCTACCTGCCTCATTTACATGAGATTCACCTGCTTATAAGGTGATTTGCATGGATGGAAGTTTCCATGTTGGCTCGCTCGTGCGTGCTGCTCAGCATTGCTTACTGAATCTAAAATGTCTGCGTCCATGTTAGTAGCATGGTGCGATGCCCATATGAAAAAAAAACATGTAGGCTTTATTAAATTCCCATCTCATTTTTATTTTCTCAAAAAATACTTTTTAATACTTTCATAAAAACAACATCCAAAACAATAATATTTGAGGTTTATATTCCATTACTATAAAACATGAACTATTAATCAACAACAACAAAGAAACCGATTGTACATAAACAATGTTGAACTATGCCAAGCATAATAACAATAAAGCAAAATAAAAACTATATAAAACTCAAAAATAAGTGTATTTGCATGGTGAACAACAAGCATAAGTCCACTGTTTTAGCAGTTATGTATTTAAAAAACATAACATTTGTTATCTATAATGAAACAAACTATATGGCCTTGACAACCATTACAAAGAAAGGAATATTATCAAAAAGCAGTTATATTTTAACAAATAAATTTTAAAAGTTTTTGCCAATATTTTATTGCATAAGTTTTCATTTTTGCTTTTATATATCCATCCATCCTCAACTCCTTTTCCCATTTTTGCACATGGGGTTGAGGTATCACTTCAACAGTGGGAATCATCTAGAGCCAAGGTTTACACCAGCGGGTGCCTAGCCCTGCCACGGTAATTAATCTGGACCACACCCTGACACACTCATTCACACCTAGGGCCAATTTAGCATGTCCAATCTACCTGCTGCATGTGTTTGGAATGTGGGAGGAAACTGGAGCACCCAAAGGAAACTCACATGAACATAGGGAGGACAAGCAGATTCTCCACAGAAGGCACCCCAGGGGAACCTATTGCTGTGAGGCAACAGCACTAACCACTGCACCACTATATATCTATATCTATATCTATATCTATATCTATATCTATATCTATATCTATATCTATATATATGGATTCACTTCATAATCTCGAAAGACTAAAATCTCAAATTTCAGTTTATTGAGACCATGAAATCGAATCCACACAACGCCGAAAGCCCAAAACCGTGAAGCCTAAATCTGCAAAATTTAAAACACCTAACACACAGCACACACCAGACCACACATATACCACAACACTCACACCACAAAATAAACAAAACAGCACACATCCAGAGACATACATCGCTGCACCCCCCACACCCCCTATTTATATATACTAACTCCGAGATTACACAAACAGCAAACAAAAGCAAACTCACACACACATTCTACAGTCCATCTCACACACACACACACACACACACAGACACACACACACACACACACACACACACACACACACACACACACACACACACACACACACACACACACACGCACACACACACACGCACGCACACACACACACACACACACACACACACACACACACACACACACACACACACACACACACATCACACATATCAGCACACTCACATACACTCAAACTCTCACCCAAAACCCTTACAAAACACTCATTTACCTGACATTACACCTAAATCCACACACGGCACCGCACACCATCCACATACAATCCCGGACATTAAGTAGCTTAAAGCCATAACCATGAATTTGTGATATTCGAATTCATGATTATGCACTTTCGCTATTTCAAAACTTCGACTTTATAGTCTCGAGATACTGAAATTTGACATTTCAGTATTTGGAGATTATAAAGTGTTAATATATATATATATATATATATATATATATATATATATATATATATATACATATATGTTTATCTATTTGTATGTGTTTTGAGGCACCTTGTTGAAAATTACTTCAAGAAAATGATCTCATGTTCATCCAGTTGGCAGAAATATAGTATTTCATTAAAGGAAATAGGGTAATTGTGGCTTTAAGTTTGGATATGTTTGTATTGTCTGGTGCAATGTAGAATATAACAAATCGCCAATTCCATGGGATATTATTATGTTTTGTCTGTTTGTTTTACATTTGTTTACCAGGAAAGTCTGACTGGACACATGTCCTTTTCCACGGAGGCATGGGAGAAAAGCTCCAGTAATAACATTTGTGAAAATTGCAAATCCATATACCAAGAATATCAGTATGAAAATGAAAATACATGTACCAGGCATAGCAAATACATAACAGGTAAGAAAGAATCAGTGGAAAAGCAGTTACATGTCATTAATATATTTGGGCTAACAGTGAACAAGGTTAGGAATTTATACAGAGATAGACATAAGTCTGTTACATGGATTTCTTTGTTAGTGAAACTGAGATGTAAAAGCAATAATCTCTATAGTTGGAAGCATTCACATGAGCATTCAAAAGGAGTACATCAATCATAGTGAAAGAGGCAGTTAAAGGTGATAATTAAGCTAGTAGATAGAGTAAAAAGGGATCTACCCAGGAGTGTTACAAGGACATGGCCAGGTTTCTTTGACGTATGATTTAAGGAGTCTTTTAAATTGTGTAATAGAGCTACTTGCAGTTACAGAAGATGGGGGTTTATTCCATATTTTGGGAACATAGCTAGAGAAGAGAGAATCCCCCATGTGTTTGTTGGCTTTAGTGGTGTCTAAAAGGTGTAGGTTACTAGAGCGGACACAACAAGAACTTTTGTAAGGGTGAATAATATTTTGGAGAGCAGGAGTTTTTTTCGGGTTGGTGAAGAATTGTGTGTGCAAGGGTAAGTTGGTTAAAGCATGGGAGGTGAGGAAGTTCAATCCAATTTAGTTGTTTAAGTGATGTACAGTGATGGCGGCCACGGTGGTGCAGTGGTTAGCATTGCTGCCTCACAGCAAGAGGTTCTCCGGTTAAATCCTTGGCTGGGGTGTCTTCTGTGTGGAGTCTGCATGTCCTCCCTGTGGTTGTGTGGGTTTCCTCCGGGTGCTCCAGTTTCCTCCCACATCCCAAAGACATGCTGTGGGTGGATTGGACACACTAAATTGGCCATAGGCATGAGTGTGTGCATATGTGTGCCTTCTGTGGAAGGTTGGGTGTTGAGCTGGCAACTCAACACCGTAAAACTCCAATGCCAATCATGAGCGGACAGTGATCTGCTGTAGCGACCCCTAACCGGGAAAAGCCAGAAGAAGAAGAAGTGATGTACAGTGATGCCATCTATAGGAGGCACCTGTTGCAAATTTTGCTATTTTATTTTAGTATGTTGTACTGTATTGGTCACAGCTCTATTTTTGGACAGTATAGAAAATGTGTGTGAAGCTTAGCGATGTCTAGCTCGGCTAAAGAGAAGGTATCTAATCTGGAGATGGTGAGCCATGTTTTGACAGATAGGAAGGATTCTTGGGTTAAACTGTGGATGGCTTGTAGTGTGGGGGACTGCATAGATTAGTGTAGAGTCATCTGTGCATTGAACTACAGACGCATGAAGTGTGGAGGTGCTGAGCTGGTTGGTAAGTATAGAGAAGAGCAGAGGACCAAGGATGGAGCCTTGAGGAACCCCTACGAGAACTGGGAGCAGAGGGGAGAGTTGAATTTGCTATTGAACAGCTTGTAGACATCCTGTTTGGTAGTTTTGGAACCATGCAATACTAGAGATGCTAATGTTTAGGGTGGAGAGAATGCTAATAACTTTACTGTGGTCTACCATGTTGAAGGCCTTGGACAGGTCTAAGTATATGGAGGGTGCATATAGTCTGTTGTTCATATGTTGGTTAACAATATCAGTAAAGGACATTAGTGCAGTCATGGTGCTATGATTTGGTCGAAAACCATGTTGGGTGTGTGATAGTTTGTGGGTGAGAAGGTGGTTCATTAATAATTGGGTATGCACTACTCCTTCTAGGATTTTGGTCAAGGGAGATAGGATGGCAATAGGATGGTAATTTGTGAAATCTGTTTGTGTAGTAGCAGAATGTATGAGGTTTTCCAGATTCTGGGAACTTGATTTTTGGATATAGACCTGTTTATGAGAATGGCTACTGGATAGGATATTGTATCATTAGCAATTTTTAGAAAGTCAGCAAGGACCTTATCTGGAGCTAGTGTGGTTGGTTTCAGGTTTTGAAGTAGTTTTTTTATGTATTTAACAGAGACTAGGTGTAGGCTGAAGTGTGGGATATTATTATAGGAGCAGGTACTTAATTGAGGGGGGAGAGATGTGGGGTTGTTGATGTTATCCTGAGAGGTTGGCAGGACATGAATAGTTTCTCTAAAGTATTTGTTGAACTGGGTTGCTATATGGTCGGTATCATTAACTGATGTTGGATTATGTTGGTGTGGCTGATTTACCTGGATGAGGTATATTAAGTGTTCAGTAATTTTGAGGCTGTTTTGAATGTGTATTCTGAATATTGTGATAGTAGTTGATTTTGTCTGATTTCACTAGTTTTTTTGCTTTGTTACAATACTCAAGGTATTTTTGTCCAGCTAGTTGGGTTTTAGTTTTGTGAAGATGTTTCCATGCTCTGTCTCTAGCTTTTAGTAGTGATCTGCATTCATTAGTTAGCTAGGGTACATACTTGGGTTTAATTCAAATAGTTCTGGGTGATGCATGGTAGTTTAGTATATTTGGGAAGGTGGTATTGAAGGTGCTTACTGCATCCTCAAGTGGTAATTGTGTTAGTGAGTCCCATCAGCAACTATTTAGTCCAGAAAGGAAATTGTTTGGATTAAAGCTTTTTTGTCTCTGATTAGGCAGTAGGTGGTCTGGGTAGCTTGCGGAGTGTGCAATCAAAGAAGAAAAGTTGGGTGATGGTCACTTAGGCTATCATTCCAAAGACATGCATCTGGAGCATTTCTCCCCAGGCCTCTGCTGAAAACAGGTTCTGTGGAACCTAGTCGGACTTTCCCAGTCAACAAATCATAAATAAATAAAAATAAAATAAATAAAATCAGGAAGACAGCCTGTTTGAAGTGCTAGGGAAGGGTTGCTAACCAAAATCTAATCAAGGATTGACTGCCGTTTATAACATTTGTCAGTCCAAGTAGGGGATATGATTAGCTGGGTGAATCTGTGTAGGTTAAGATGGTCTGTTGGATTTTGTGAGGCAATCAATATTGAAGTCACCTACTAGGATAGTTTCTTGTGGTAGGGATGTGGTGAACCAGTGGAGTAAGTTTCCCAAGGTAGGGATATTTTTGCCAGGTGGAATGTAACCTCCTATGATGTTAATGTGCTTTTTGGGGTTAATTTTTAATTTGGCAAATAGAAGTTCAGAATTATCAAAGTTAGGGGTGGATATATCTAGATGATCAAATATTAGGTGATTTTTTGAAGAGAATTGCTCTCTTCCACCCTTTCTCGTTAACCTGTCTTTATGCAGAATATTATAACCAGGAGCTGTTATCTCATTTATTGTTGGGTTTAAGCCACATTTCAGTTAATATTACTATATCTGGGGAGTATAGAGATAGTAGAGCATGCAAATGATGAATTTTATTGGCAATACTTCTTGCATTCATGTTAAGGAGGAGTAGAGATGATTTGTTGTTTTGGTGTAGTTGTCCTATGTTGATAGAGTTGGAGCTACTTATTATGTTGGATATTGTCATGGAGCCAGGGTTGGGGTATATGTCCCCAGATTGAATTAACAGTTTAAGAATGTGTGAGTAGAGTTTCATAAATTTATTAATAAGTTTGTCATGTTTATGAGAGTTGGGGGAAAAGTATCTTGGAAGAAGGGATCTTTTTAAATGATAGTGTAGGCAGTAAAAAATAGGGAAGGTGTTATATTATAGTATGTAGGTTTATGTAGGTGTGTAAGTGGGGTGGTTTGCCAGAAAGGAGAATTGGTATCGTGCAGAACAGTATGGTATGATGTGAGGGAGCATAAGCGAAGAAAGGTGCTAGCAGTGCGAGTTTGGAGGATAGTTATTTGAAAGTACTTCATGATGTGGGAAGGCAGTAGAATGTGAATGTTCTGTGTGTAAGAAAATGTAGTGTGTGAGTAAAGATCTACTAGAAGTGGAGCAGAGTTTGATTGAGAAGAGTCTATTTGCAGCAGGGATTCGGTTAGTATACTTAGCTACTAATGAAGTAGAGTACGTGTGGTAACAGGTGTGATCTTCAATTAGCTTATATAGGTGTGGCCTGGGGGATGATTGGAGGCTAAGTGAGAGGGGTTTCTAGGTATAAATGTAGTTGAATTGGGGTGGGAGGGAATGGACATAGGGTAGGGGAGCGGAGTGAGTCCAAGTGAAGTCAGGGGGAATGGCGCGGGATGGTCCAGACCCCCTGTGCAACTCTGAAGAAGAAAACAATCAGGAAGGTAAGTTATAAAGAGCTGGAATATAGGGGGAGAAAGTATAGACAGGTAATGTGAGCAGAGAAGGAAGACAGAGAAAATTAAGATAGTCTCATTAGAGGACAGAGTAAAGAAGCTAGAGCGGGGGAGAAAATATTGGCAAACTGTTGCCTAACTATTTACAATAGGCTGTTGGCAAAATATAGAGGACAGAGTAATGAAGCTAAGGGGAGGAAGAATATTGGAAGACTTTACCTATTTACAAGAGTCAATTATTAAAAGGAGATGGGGAAATGGTCTAAAGAACAGGGAAAGTAGGGCTGTATAAATATGGATTGTTCCTGGAAGACAGAAGAGGGAGATGTACGTTGGTGCTGGAAGTGAGAGACCCAGTACAGAGACAGGATTCACAGGATCAGTACTAAGTCACATACAATTACTGTTAGTGGACGGGGTTCCCAAAAGTAGTCCAAACTTCCACCAGTAGGGTAATAACTTCTCAGGGAACAAACTTTGCTTGGGCTTCACTGAGTCAACCAAGGTGGAGGGAGAGTTCAGGTAATAGACTGCCTCTTAATATTTGATAGGTCTCAGTGTCCAGCTCAGCATGTGTACATCACCATGGGTTAAAATGGATGGTTAGTAGCAGAAGAAAGTGGAAGAGATAGCTACTTCTGTTCATAAAGCATCCTGAGGAGCATCCTACAGGCACTAAAAGGTGGAGTGTAGGTGTGATTAAAAAGACCTAGTATTGATGGAGTCATATATACATTATTATTTATCACTGAGTGGGTGTAGACGAGAGATTAAAGGTACACACAGAAGAATATCTTTATTAAGTTTATTATTTTGTGCTAAAACATTATCTCATTACAACCAATGCCTTTAAAATAGGCATGTATATTTCAATCTAATTTTTTAAATAATTTTATATGCTTTAGGTATTGCCTTTTCTTTTTGGAAAGAACTGATAAGATCATTAAGAAAAGTCATTTATTTAATTTCTATACACAATTCATTTTAATCAAGAAAGAGATACTTGATTTTTTTAGGATGCTTAAGTATCCTTTCAGCAAACCAAGGTATTTTTTCATACTTTACAGAAAATTTGATTCTGTGCTTAAGTCCCAAATAGTTAACAATCAATCATTTTACTGCATACTTTTAGACTATGGATTATGGATAATAAGTTGTGAACGATTAAAGATATCATGCAAGTCAATTAAATGCATTTATTTTTTGAAAGGATGCAATTAAATTCTTTAGAAGATTGGTAAGTTCAAAGGATGTTAACTATTTTTAGATAAAAAGGGGAAATATGGATTTATTACATTTGCATTTGCAATTGAGCTATGTATACCAAGTCTCACCGACAGTGGGTGGTGGGTGCCATTTATTATTTGAGCTAATGCTAATAATTTTAAATAATCTAACTGAATTTATTATCAAGTAATAAAGTAAAAAAATTTGGAAGTGCTAAACCACCTTAATTTTTTGGAGCTTTTAGTTTTGCATAGCTTTTCCTTACCGTTTGAGGTTCCATATGAAGTTAATTGTAATTAAACGTTCTTAAATAAATGGACGGATACTACTTGAAAAGATGAAGATATGAAGAAGAATAATCTAGGGAATTTGTTCATTTTGATTATTGCCACTTTTGATACTAGTGAAAATTTCATCTCACTTATCTGACTATTTTGCTTTTAATATTACTCCAGGTATTAATTATGTTACTGTATAGACTGGGTTTTCTGTTCTGACGGATATACTTAAGTATTTAATAGATGAATCAGTTTGATAACATTTAATACTCAGATAACTATATAATTGCTGTCCGAAGATAAAGACAATCAAATTGCTTTATTCAAATTGATTTTACAGTCATTTAACATTTTGTAGGTCGCTATCAGGTTGGGTCAAATAAATGTTTATATTGTCGACTAATAAAGATTGCGGGATAATTATAACAGCTATAAAGGGGAGTTATAATAGGAATTTTGTAAAAGTAAGGTAAGATGTACAACCTTGTCTACTTCCTTGATTGATAGGCATAGGATTAGAACTTATTTGTTAAAAGTTGAGATTTCAGATTTTGATGTAATGTTGAAATAATATAAAAAAGGAGGAGGAAGTCAAATTTATTTCAAACTCCAAATAGAAAAAAAAAATGATGCAGTCAAATGCCTTGTTTGCATTTGATGCAAGCAAAGTTATCTTATGCATTACGTGTTTGTAAAGTTTCCAAACTAAGGCTTTTATCATTAATCTGCTTTGAAATAGATGATTTGTCAATACCTAATATTATGTAGCTATTAAATTAAATAACCAGACAGTCAAAGATTCTGGACAAACACATTATTTATTAGAATAATATCATGATGATACAGAATATCTGAATATAAAGAAAGATTCAGTTATGTACACAGATACAAGCCCTTTTTCATTTTCTAAAATAGAAAAAAAAATACAAGGTGCAAAGCTTTCAGAACTATGATAAAACCATACACACATTTTCAAGGTAAAATGAGTAAACATATGATGATGGGAGGATAGTTTAATGCTATTATCCTGACATTGTTTATGTGTTTACTTTCAACAAGTTTATCTCCGACTATGTTCCATGCAAGTATACGTTCCATAAAGTACAGGATATATAAATTTCATTCAACATTGCATGATTAGAAGAAACATTTACCACCTGCTTGCTAAGCTCTAATGAGCTCTAACAAAAGTCAAGCTGTTCTTTTGTATGAGAAAGGAATATGTAACAACACTGCAGTAATTCTAAGCTAGATGTTTAGTAAAACAAGCATTAAAGAATATGTATATTATATCCACTACACCTTCTCCCCTTTGATCATATAAAGCATCACAGTCCAAGATTATTTGTCAAATATGCAAGGTCTGGGATGTTTTTTTTTTTCAGATATAACAACTATTGCATAGGTATGTTTTCTCACAAAACAGCATATTGGCAGATTTTTTGATAACAGAATATGCAAGAACTATAAAAAGTATGATTATAGCAAAAGTAATCAAACTTTTCATTACACTGGTACCAACATTTCCAAGTATATTACCCAAGCAAACAAACAAGGTCCAACCAGATTCAGTTTTAGTCATATTAATGGCCAATTGTTCCACAAAATCAGCCACCTTTTCTTGTTCATTATGAAAGTCTGAAATATAAGTACAGCACCATTTTCCAATCAGATGGCAAACTCCACCCTTTGATGCCAGTATGTAATCAAGAACTACTTGGTTTTGTAAGGTAGTGACTCTGACTTCAGTCAGTTCTCTCTTTGCCATGTGAATGTGTTCTGATGTCTTATTAGCCATTTCCGCTAATATAAGAGATGACTGATTCATTTCATGCATACTCCATAACATGCCATAATGTGGATAAAAGAAAGCTACTGCTTGCTCAGCAGGGTGTATGACTCTCTTATTGCACAGCCTTCCTGCAGGTGTAGAGAAAGAATGAAAAGTTGCTGGCATCATCTGTCCCACATAACAACAACCAGACCATATTCTGGGTAACTAGGGGTAAGCATGGTCTCCACAGATGTAATAATGATTGTCCTATATTCTCAAGACATTTCCCCAGTCATATGTCTTCAATACAACCAATATAGTCTCATCATGGGTGTTTTTGCAGCTGCTGTAACCCACTCATACAAATAATTCTGTGGCATAATAATTTTCACCTTATGTCAACATGCAGCTAATTGGTAATATATTTTCTTAGCCCGGTCCATAATGTTACACTGAGTTTGAATTTTATACTGCAATTTGCTTTTCTAAATAAGTCTGTTGTATAGAGACAGGTAGCATTGGAATACCTCCCTTGTCATCATGGAGAATAAATCCACACATCCATCAGCTGGAAACATTTAGGCCAGTGGAATATTGATGCAGCATTTGAAGAAACAAGTTTTCTCTCATGTTGATCAGAAGCAATAGAAAGAGGAGACTTAGTGATCTCATCAAAAGGAAGTGTAGTGCCATTTTCAGTTCACTCAGGAGACATCATGCAGGTTTTCATGCAATGCAAAGTGTGGGCCCAATTCTCTATTCTGGCACAATTTACTGTAGTATAAGTAGTTAGGAGGATAAGATGATGTGTCTTCCACTGTGGCTCCAAAGAAGATTTGTGCTGGAACGCCTTCACATAAACGCAATCACCTGGCCGTAATTCATGACAGGGGACTGCTGCAGATGGTGGAAGGGCCTCCTTAGTGTGTTTATGAAAAGTCTGTAAGAAAAACACAAGTTTTGAACAGCAAAGCTTCCTCTGTGAATACCAGTTCATGGTTTCTACCTGTTGGAGAAGGTGGCATTCTCATGAGATGACCCATAAAAATGTCATGAGCAATTAAATTAGAAGTAGTGTTTACAGTTTCTTGCATACTCATCAGAGCCAGAGGCAAATCATCAGGCTATTTTAGTCCTGTTTCACTAAAAACTTTGCTAATTCTGACTTGAAGAGTCTGGTCGACCTTTCAAAAAGACCAGATGACTGTGGGTGATGGGGACAATGTAACTGTAAAGAAATTTTTAACACAGAACACAATTTCTTAACAATGTCAGCAGTGAAATGAATACCTTTGTCTGAATTAATACTACAGAACATATGTTTTTTTTTTTTTACAAGAGATAAAGATCTCACTGTTATTTATGTAATGGCTAACTAGAGATTGAGAAAGAGGGACAAACTGATCATGCTAAATAAGATGAAGAAGTCCATGCTTATCAATGTGATTTGGTAAGTGGTATGTCCTTACCAACCAGGGTAGTACGGGCAAAGGTGCTACTATTCTGTCATCAGGGTGTCCCAGCATACTTTTTATAACCCTCACTGATCCAACTCTTTTTATCAGCTTCTGAAGCTTTATTCTATAAGGTAATAAAATTCTTGAATTAGAAGGACCATATACCTTTGCAGATGCTTCCTGCAAAACAAAATTTTTACTGACAGTAACATCTATAATCTGCTAATTGTTACCTTTCACAGTGACAGTGTTTCCTTTTACATAAGCTTGTACTTTAATTAAAGCTAAAGCCTTTGTTAACATCAAAGCATCTAAGTCTTTTACAAACTTTTCATTTTTTATTTCAGTACCTGCAGATGTTAAAAAATCCTCTCTGGCTCCACAATTCCCCAAAGTTATGAGCTACTCCAAACCCATAACCCCTCACAAAATATCACTCTTACCGACACTTTCTTTGTTCACTCTAAAAATGGTACACATCACACCCGAATCTCACACAAAATTACTAGGCGTCACTATTGATAACAAGTTAAAATTTGATATCCACATTAATCTAGCTATTAAAAACACTCACAGAAAGCTAGGTAGTCTCTATAAACACAAATCCTACTTGACCCATACTGCTAGGACCACAAGTGCTAGCACTCACTTGCTCTCAACATTACTTTATGCATTCCCAATCCTAACAAATCTATCCAAAAAAGAAACCAGCAAACTGGCAACCTGCTATAATCAAATAGCCAAATTTGCAAATAACTCATCTTTTAGAACCCATCACTGTCATAACCTAAAACAATTGAACAGGCTTGAACTGCCAGATTTATTAATCTACAATCAACTTATCACTAATTATAAGCCCCTCTCCCACCCAAATAAAACAACAGCTTTAAGCAACGTAATTCAGCAGTATTCCTGTCCTAGGCTACTCCGCTCCACAGATAAGTTACTATTAACAGTTACTAGATTACATAACCATGCTGGTGACTCCCTCTACTCATCTTACATATCCAAAATTTGGAACTCCCTGCCTCCTTCCATTACCCTGGAATCTTCTCTATCCAAATTTAAGAAATCTATCAAAAGCCATCTCAGCAACAAATGGTTATGTCCCTGCTCCACACCTGACTAACTTCAATCCTGCTCCACTCCTGTTATAACTCTTTCCTCAAACACACAGTCTCCTGATATGACTTAGTCTTATCAATACCATATTCAGATGCATGATGTGACTATAGATAGGATATTTAATATACTTTATTGTTAGTACATGTATTGATCATTATATATGTCTTTATAAGAAATTAATAATGCGCGCTCATCTATATTGTCTGGCTGAATATACTAGAAACATGTAAAATCTATTGTTTGTATGTCTTACATATGTGTTTCTTTGGAGCTTTTCTCCCCAGGCCTCCACTGAAAATGGACATGTATCCAGTTGGACTACCCCGGTTAACAAATGTAAAATAAATAAATAAAATAACGTTTTTTAGTTTAAATGTTCAGAACATTATCTTTAGCTATTTTACAGGCTTAGGTAAATGTGGCCAATTCAGCAAATTTTGCAGCGGTAACCCCTTCCAGGCTTTCCTGACACAATACTGTATTTTCAGAACATATAGCAATGCCTGCAGTAAAATTTCCATTTCTGTCTCTGCCACATGATCCACTACAAACAATTTCATTTCTGTGTTGTCCATTGGAGTATCTCTCAATCAGGTCTAAAAGAAAGCATATAGTCAGCCATAATTACACAATTGCGATGTTCATCAACTTTTTCATAGGCGGAGGGGTGCCAGGTTCAATACCTAACATCTCTCAATAGTGATTGAAGGGTTAAAAATAAGTAACAATTTATATTTACTTAACCTGGCAGCTGAAAGATTCTGTGTCTTGGATTTATCAACAGTGAAGATATTGCATGAGGAACTGCAACTGTAAGTTTCTGTACTAGGACCAATGCCACGGATTGTTCTACCATCAGTGCAGCTGCTGCTACTGCCTGCAGGCTGCCCAGTAGTCCTCTAGCAACTTGGTGTTGCAATGAATTGTAATAAGCAATAGATCTAAATGCATCACAGTGTTTTTAGACTAGTACCCCTGCTTCATACCCCCTTTTCATGACAGAACAAACTGAAAGGTTTCTTATAATATGGGGGTCCTCAGACCACAGCTATAGAAAAGGCTTGTTTAAAAAACAAAAAAAAACTTTCTTTTCTATCTTTTCAGGGCAACAGCTCTGGTGTGTTTTGTTTCAGCATATCAGTCAAAGGACTAGCAATTTCTGCATGATATAGTATCCATTGTTTACAATATCCAACCAAAACTAGAAAAGTTTATAGCTGCTTCTGAGTAACAGGGGGGCTGCCTTTATGATAGTTTCAACACACGAAGGCAGGAAATGCCTCTCTCCATGTGATATTAAGTGCCCTAAATACTTTACCTTAGGTTACCACAATTGAAGTTTTTCTTATGATACCTTGTGTCCTTTTTTTGTTAATTCCGTCAGTAAATGTATGGTATCCTGCTGACAGTATGTTAATGTTTCTGAATTGCTATATGTAAATCATCTACATATTGTACCAATACAAATTTACATGGAAACTGGATTTCTTATAGGTCTTGCTTTAAAATTTGTGAAAAGATTGAGGGACTATCAACAAACCCCTGTGGCAGTAGTAGCTATGTATATTGAATTCCCCCATATGTGAAGGCAAATAAATGCTGGCTATCTGGATGAATATGAATGGAGTAGAAAGCTGACCATAAACCTACATAAGAAAAGCAAGTAGCCCACAGTGATATGCAACTCATTATGGTTGCTGAATTTGGTAAAGCATGGTAGGAATGGATGATAACCTGAATGACTGCTCTTAAGTCTTGCACAAACCTGTACGTTCCTGTCTGGCTTTTAAACTGAAAAATGCGAGTACTACAGCAACTATGTGTTTTTGCTATAATTCCCTGCTGAAAGAGAGATTTAATTACAAGTTTGATTCCCTGTTCTGCCTCTGGTTTTAAAAGAGGCTGTGCTATGTGAGGAAGGGAGTTTGAAGGATCCACACTTATTTTTCCTGGTATGGCAGATTTTAACAAACCTACTACATTAGAATGTTTTGTCCACAAAATGTCAGGAACCTGCTGTAACAGTCTGTAGTTTGCATTCAAACATGGCTCTTCTGTTCTTTCCTCAGAAACACTAAGTATGGCAATCATTTCTTCTTCAGATTCAGTTGGTATATCTGAATAAATGCCATGTGCATTGCAAAAGATGGCTATAGCAGATCCGTACCCATTAAGTTTGTTGGAGCCAAGATGCTTAACAGAAAGGTATGCCTATTTTTAGTTGGTCCTAAAGAGACTGGGATAGGTTTAGATGCAGGAAAAACAATGGGAGTTTTAGTAACACCCACTGCTGACTCTCTTTCAAATGATACTGGAATTTTATACTGGTCTCTTATTTTCAACACAGATTGATTTGCACCAAATCAGAGCATCTTTCTGTCCTACTTTCAACTTAACAAACGATCCTTCTTGATCTACTTGCATTAACAATCTTAAGTGCACCTCCTCCTTCCTCCCCGAGTGTTGCCAGTGTTGCCAGTACATACCTTCTGACATTTGTTGCCACTCTGAGGGTGGGGGTGGTAAAAAAAACAGTGGAAAGATTTTGATTTTCTCACTGCTGCATTTGCTGCTGCTGCAGATTTGGGCATTCTCCTTTCCAATATCTCATTTGTCCACAGTTGTGACAAACCCCCTCCCAGCTTGATTTTGTTGACGATTCATTACTCTTACTCTACTCTATCTACCTTTCCTACCCTTGCCCCTGTCTCTACTTCATCTTTCAAAAGTCTGTATTTGCAATTGCATGAGTTTGTCTTTTGCATTTCTTCTCTTTTTATCTACTTGATATGTGAATTTTATTAAGTTATCCATTTCCTCCTCCTCCTGCCAAGTTACCTGGTTTTGCTTCATCAATGCCTGCACATTAGGTAAAAGTATGTGCACAAAAGAAGAATCAAAATCTGCTTTAGCATTTGCCATTGGATCTGCAATACCAGAATGTTCTGAAAATACTTCCCTAAGTCTGCTAAGGTAATCAGTTGGTGCTTCTCCCTTACCTTGCTTACATGCAGTGATTTTATCCCAATTTGGTTTAATAGGACAGATTGTCAAACATTTTTATAAGAGTTTCTCTCTGACTTCTATTAATGCCATCTTCCCTTCAATGGTGGAGTAATTTGGGTCCACTGCTGGAGCCAACCTGGCTTTGTCTTATAATTTGTCATATATATCAGGCAGGACTATATGTGGACATCCTACAAAAGGGCCTCACTGAGACAGATGCCTGATGTCAAAGCCAGGGCCTCAAGCTCAATGCCAAAAAGTGCATTGTCAACCCTTTTGGTAAAAACTCTGTACCCATGAACTACCACATAGGTGGTAGTCTACTTATCACTGAAAGTGTGATAAGAGACCTTGGGACACAGGTGGACAGTAGTCTCTCCTTTGATAATCACATCGCCAAAGTAGTCAGGAAATCCTTCTACATGGCACAACTCATCACAAAAGGTTTCTCATCCAGGAAAAAAGAGGTCATTGTTCCCCTCTACTCATCACTCATTAGACCCATTATAGAGTACAATGCCCATTTTGGTATGTACCTCATAAGACATCTACAACAACTGGAAAGGCCACAGAAATTCCTCACAAAGAGGATTACTGGCCTCAAACAGATGCCCTATGCAGACTGTCTCAAAAAACTCCAGCTTTACTCTGTGGCACATCACCTACACAGAGGCGATCTCTGCCTAACATACAAAGCTATGTCAAACACAGAGCTGTTGCACATGCTCCACTTAAAGAAATCCCAATCCCTCCGAGCTACACGCACTAGGGACCTAAACATTGTCACCACAATAAACAGAACATGCTGGAGGGATAGATTCCTGTCCCAGAGACTTCCCATACTCTGGAACAAACTACCTATCTATATCAAACAAAGCTCCTCATTAGCACTCTTCAAGAAAAATCTTGATGATTGGATGGGAGATAGGAAGTTCACCCTGGGGATCACTTCTTTGGCTCTGCTTGACAGGGGCACAAGAAAATAATTTTCTTGGGTGGCAAAAGCCAGGGTACCATTTTGCTAGGCTTATATAGGCCCTAGGGCTAATAGCTTAGTACCTACCTATGAACCTATGAACCTATGAACAACTGCCTTAAATCTGCCAGGGTGGGTTCATATATTTGAATAACAATTTTTGTGGTCTTGCCTGATGTTAGGAAAAGTTGTGACTATAGAATGTAAATCAGATTCATGATGCACCTTTTTACCTAGATATTCTACCCCATCTTGCTGTGTTACGTACCCAGCACCATCTGAGTCAGGGATGAGGTTTTGGGGTAGACAGTACTAGAAGATTATGTTTAGGGTGAGGTTGATGCTAAGTGTGTAGGTGCAGAAGGAGTGACATGTATAGATATGCTTTTCCATGGGGTTGTAGACTGACATCTGTCTTTTAGTATGAGTAGGAGACCTGATCTATTCTGCGATGTCGGAAGAAAGGAAGATGCTCATTTTTCTGGAAGACTCTCTCTCCCCATAAGCATCATATGGTCATTTCAAATGGCTGGATCCAAAGGAGTAGTTGGTATCATATTACTTGCTTTTTACTATACTTTTAAGTTCCTTAACTTGTAACAATTTGTTCTTTGTATCTCTTAACCCCTTACAGTGGATTACTTGTCTCTTTTAAAAGTTTCAGTGTATCAATCATTATAACTATTCCACTGAGCAGTTTTTATCTTATTGCCTTCATGTTCTAATTTTGTTCATAAATGCAGTATTTTTGTTTCATCAAAAGTTCCATTGCCAGAAAAAGCATAAATCGAAGTTTGGTTTAGTTAGTTTATGTCAGTATGCTACATACTGATAAAATTTTGCCCATATTTACAGCAGTGGTGGCTGGTGACTTCAAATCACAGGGGGGCTGCAGGAGACAGCTGAATGGGTGGGGTCAAGGGGGTGTGGTCAACCAGAAAGGGGAGGAGCTATGCACAAAACCACAAAAAACTAACTTTAATTAAATACGCTGCCCTGGGTGGCAAACCATCATTATGAAAGTCCAATCAAGACAAAAATAAGTGTAGAAGAATAAAAATATTTCAATGCATTGGCTGCATGACAGCTTACTTAATATCTAGATGGAAACAAAAGGTTGTGAGGCATGAAAAATAAATTACTTTTTAAATACATTACTGGAATGCCAGTCAAAATCAAGTATAAGAAAAACCAGAAGCACTCAACTCAAACCACTTTTCCTTGCACTGCAGTCCTAATTATAATATATTCAGCTTTATTAAAGTACCAAGTAACATGCTGAAAGTAGAAATCTATGTGATGCCCCCACTTGTAAAAATGTTTCTTATCCAAAAAAGACCTGCTGCCTGACAACTTGTTTCATGGGGAAAACATGATAAAGGTAAAAAATGAAAAGCAAACAAGAAACAAGCTCAAGATACATTGCTTAAAGGATTACTGTACAGGTTATGGACCACACATGATTGGCATTCTGTTTAGTTTACGGGTAAAGTCTGTAGAGATGACTGGAAGTCTCCAACAAGTGTAATGAGCTTTTTAAAATAATGGAATCCTGTCCTTTAATACCCAAGGCTTATACAGTATCTAGTCAAGTATTCTCTGCATGGCAACAACAGAAAGGCTTTCAATGTTGGCAATTCTTTAACAGTATGCTTATTAAAGCTTACTTGCATCTTACGATCTCAGACAAGCTTACCTTATGGTCATTAAAGCATTGCTACTTAAAAGCACAGAGCAACAGGCACTTTGAGTAATAAGCATAAATCAACAGTACAAAAATATGACAGAAACCAGACCATTCTGCAAAATCAAGGACAGATGAAAAGCCACTGTAGTACTTATGCAGTGTGTCCTCCCCATCCAAGGTAGATACAACTACTCCTTGCCTTGCTTGGACACATCCAGAGTCACTACATGGGGAGTGGGGTGCAACAAGCATGTCACAATTTGAAATCTCACTGGCTGACTGTGATGGCCCTGACACATTTGTCATACCTCTCAACCTCAAGAGCAAGAAATCTGGACAAAGCCATACACAGAAGTGGGACAAAGGCCCAACAATAAGGACAATTTTTAAATATTGCTCTAATAAACTTAGAAAGATAATAGAATAGGTCTTGCATTAGTATGAATTTTCTGAAGGGTATAAAATCTGAAACTCAAATGTCTGTCATTTTCTAACTTCAGTCTTTAGTGATGTCACTAATTTGCCAAAAACACAATTTTATGAAAAATGGACAAAAACGTGATGCAAAAATATAAAATAGACACACAATACAGCTGCTACCTGTCAAAGAAGGGACACTTTAATATTAGTACTGCTACCTTGAGCAGCTGACAAAATATAAAAGAATCTACATGCATTTCAAGTAATCTATAACTTTGATTATTACAGTTATTTCTTAATTGTAAACCCTCCATGTTTTCTTCCAAAATTGCTATTTTGTGGAGGGATTATAAGGGGGAAGAGCAACATTTTGAGCCAAAAATTGGGGACAGTTGAGAGGTTGGCTATGCCTAATTCTATAAAGCAATTTATTTGCATGTACCTCTCAACCTGTTAATGCAGTAAATCTGAACAAGGCCAAATATATTGGGGGCACATATAAACAGTACTAAAATTGCTCTTGTATAAATTGAGACAGTTGATAGAACAGCTCTTACTTTAACATGCATTTTTCTGAAGGTTATGAAGTCTGAAACTTAGAGTGACTTCTGGCAAATCATTTAGGAATTAAAACTACAAATTTTATGAACAAACCAAAAATAAGAAGCAATAATCTATTCATTCTTTGAAAATCTGGACAGTTGGGAGGTATAGTTCAGCTGGGCCTGTCTGAGTTTGCTGCCCTTCCCCCCTGACAAAATAATGGTTGAATGGAGCCTCTGCAGCCATTCCAATGAACCATTATACTTGGCTATTTCACTCCATTTACCATAAACACTAATGTGCATACTGCTTTACTTCTATGATGAGTTGGACTTCATTTGAAAGTTTTATTTTGTATTTTACAGCACAAACACTAAGTCATCTGTTAAACAAAGCAATGCAGTCTCACAATGAAAACTTAGCATTAAAACTTCTCTGCCCTTGAAACTCACATTCATTGAAACAGCATTGAAACCCACATTCAAAGAAAATACATTTTGCCAGTGGCAGATAAAGATTAATTTTGGGCTGTTTTCGAATCATAGGCTCCTTGCATATGAAACATACATGTGCTCTTTGATACACCTTCCTCATTGTACTAAAATTATATTCCTTGTACAATACAGTACACTTGTTACAGGATGTTTTAAATTTGTTTTGAACATTTTTTCCAGTAAGCAATTAAACAAACCATATGCACCCATAATGGCAAAACTGCCCAGTTGAGAACATTTATCATAAAAAAGTCTACTCAGACTTCCACAGTCCACCATTATTAGTAAATATACACAATTCCACAGTCCACCATTATTAGTAAATATGCACAATTCCACAGTCCACCATTATCAGCAAATATGCACAATTCCACAGTCCACCATTATCAGTAAATATGCACAATTCTACAGTCCACCTTTATCAGTAAATATGCACAATTCTACAGTCCATTATCAGTAAATATGCACAATCTCTAAAGTCAGTCATCTAAATAATTCCACATTAAAGAAATCTGTAACTAATGAAGTGGTTGCTGCTAGCAATCACCTTTATATTTCATGGTTTCATCGAAAAATAAAGTGTCTGTTGCCCCGCAGGAATAAATTGTCTATATTACATTAAAAAAATGATAAGCTAGTAATAATATTGCAAGAGGAAATGGATGGCAAACTGATAACGAACTCATAGTTAGTATCTTCACCAAGGAGAACATTCTCAGTATGGCAGCATCTACCCCGTGTGGGAGTAGAACCCACAACCTTCTGCATCAAAAGCAAGTACACAGCCTGTTGTGCTATAATATTAACTTGGCAAAGCACTAAACTTCTATTCCCCTGCAGCTCTCAGTTCCTTGTAAAATCTACTCAATACTCAACTGCATCTCAACTTCACAGCTCAAGAAAACTGGAAAAGCCAAAATGTATTGGGGGGGGGGGGTCAAAAGCCCAAAAACAGGGACACATTAAACATTGCTTGTATAATCTTGGAAAGTTGCTAGAATAAAATGTTGTGTTGCCACCATATATTTTACTGCCAAGGTCCCTGAGCAAAAAACAGTCAGAGTAACATACCACTACGCCACATCAGCTGCTTTGTAAAAAAGAGGAAGACTGAAACTTAAATGGCTATCATTTAGTGAATTCAGTTCTCACCATAGCTGTCAACCTCTTAGTACAAAACACCTGGGCAAACCCAGTAATGAGGGAATACAGCCCTCAAACATATTCAGTGAATTCAGTTCTTGCCATAGCTGTCAACCTTAGCACAAAACCTGGACGAAGCCAATAATGGGGGAATACAGTCCCAAAAATAGGGACAAATTTAAAATATTCATCTTATAAACTTCGAAAATTGCTAAAAAAAAAAAGGTTGTGCTACTATGTATTCTGAAGAACATGAAGTTGGAAATTCAAATGCCGGTCAATTTTATTGCGGACAGAACAAAAACAATTTTCAGCAGAGACGCAGGGATTAAAACTGCAGACACATCTTTGTAAAATGGCAGGGCACCAGAGCAAATCCACACAAACACAGGCAGGAGATGCACACTCCACACAGAAGCCACCCCAACCAAGAATCAAACCAGAAAACCTATAGCTGTGAGGCAACAATACTACCACCGCACCATCAATTATGCAAGGAATTAAACATTCAGAAACCTGAAGTCTGAAATTCAAATGCCGGTCAATTTTACTGCGGACAGAACAAAAACAATTTTCAGCAGAGACGCAGGGATTAATACTGCAGACACGTCTTTGTAAAATGGCAGGGCACCAGAGCAAATCCACACAAATACAGGGAGGAGATGCAGACAGAAGCCACCCCAACCAAGAATCAAACGAGAAAACCTATAGCTGTGAGGCAACAATACTATCACTGCACCATCAGTTATGCAAGGAATTAAACATTCAGAAACCTGAAGTCTGAAATTCAAATGCCGGTCAATTTTACTGTGGACAGAACAAAAACAATTTTCAGCAGAGACGCAGGGATTAATACTGCAGACACGTCTTTGTAAAATGGCAGGGCACCAGAGCAAATCCACACAAATACAGGGAGGAGATGCAGACAGAAGCCACCCCAACCAAGAATCAAACCAGAAAACTTGTAGTTGTGAGGTAACAATACTATCACTGCACCATCAATTATACCAGGAATTAAACATTCAGAAACCTGAAGTCTGAAATTCAAATGCCTGTCAATTTTACTGCGGACAGAACAAAAACAATTTTCAGCAGAGACGCAGGGATTAAAACTGCAGACACATCTTTGTAAAATGGCAGGGCACCAGAGCAAATCCACACAAATACAGGGAGGAGATGCAGACAGAAGCCACCCCAACCAAGAATCAAACCAGAAAACCTGTAGTTGTGAGGTAACAATACTATCACTGCACCATCAATTATACAAGGAATTAAACATTCAGAAACCTGAAGTCTGAAATTCAAATGCCTGTCAATTTTACTGCGGACAGAACAAAAACAATTTTCAGCAGAGATGCAGGGATTAAAACTGCAGACACATCTTTGTAAAATGGCAGGGCACCAGAGCAAATCCACACAAACACAGGCAGGAGATGCAGACTCCAAACAGAAGCCACCCCAACCAAGAATCAAACCAGAAAACCTATAGCTGCAAGGCAACAATACTACCACCGCACCATCAATTATGCAAGGAATTAAACATTCAGAAACCTGAAGTCTGAAATTCAAATGCCTGTCAATTTTACTGCGGACAGAACAAAACCAATTTTCAGCAGGGATTAAAACTGCAGACACGTCTTTGTAAAATGGCAGGGCACCAGAGCAAATCCACACAAACACATGGAGAAGATGCAGACTCCACACAGAAGCCACCCCAACCAAGAATCAAACCAGAAAACCTATAGCTGTGAGGCAACAATACTACCACTGCACCATCAAATACGCAAGGAATTAAACATTCAGAAACCCTTAAGTCTGAAATTCAAATGCCTGTCAATTTTATTTAACATTTTTTAATCAGGACAGTCTGACTTGGAACAAATAAACAATTTTCAGCAGAGGCCCAGGAAGAAATAATGCAGACATGTCTTTGTAACATGGGAGGACACAAAAGCAAACCCACATAAACACAGGGAGAAGATACAAACCCCACAAAGAAGGAACCCCAGCCAAGAATCAAACCCAAGAACCTGCAGCTGTGAAGCAACAATGCTACTACTACACCATCAAATATCAAGCATTGCAACATTTACAAACCACAGATATTATGAGGAACAGATCAGATCAAATATGAGGCAAAAATCTGAAATTTTTTTACAAATGGTGGTGGGTAGGGAACTCAAGTCTTTAACACCTGCATACAGGGTACAGGGTTCAAGCCTGAGGCATTCCCTACCACACCACCATAAGCACCTGGGGCATTTTCACACACACACACACACACACACCCCCACCTCCAGTAAAGCACAAGCACTATACACAAACTCCAGTAAAGCACAAGCACCATACACAAACTCCAGTAAAGCACAAGCACCATACACAAATAAACATTGTAAATTAAAAAGCACAAACTCCATACAAATAAACATTGTAAATTAAAAGGCACCTTACCTGAATACATCCAGCTAACGTACATCCTTCCCGCGCAATACTGAAGACCCGCGAGATCCCAATGCTCCTTCCCGACCCGATGAGATCCCTAATGCTCTGTCCCGAGTCCCTGCTGCTCCTCTTGCAGTCCGGACGTGACCCATAATCCTGGCGAGTCTGTGCACTGTAAAAGTGCACAGACGTCTCCTTGTGTCCCCCTATGGGGACGGCTGGACTGCCTTGAGCATGCGCATAGACTGACAGTAGTCGGGACTTGGTCTATGCGCATGTGCGAAGTCCGCGAATTTTGAAAAACTAATTTTTTTTATTTTTCATTTTTCTTTCTTCTTTTTCTTTCTTTTTTTATTTTTGAGGGGGCTGCAGTCCGGCAGCCCTATGCCACGAGCCGCCCCTGATTTACAGTACATATAATGGGCAGGACAACCTACAGATGATATGATGATTTTAGTGCCTGCTGTACCTGTAATATAAGATATATTACATTGTTTTATATTTTAACTTTTGTGTCTAGTGCCACATAATACACTTAATTATACATACACATTTATACAAACTGTCAGACATACACATGCATTAATTGCAGATCCCATCCCTGCTATGCATTTATGACTGAAGCTCAATTCAGTATAAGTACCAGGTCCCTCTCAGTCAATGCATATAACATATATTGTAATGAAACACCACAACTGTGAATATAAACTTAAATATAGAATGCATTCACCAGTGCAATAAATAACGTGCATACATTCCAAAGCTGTGTTAACATCACTGAAACTCATAGGAACTTAAAGCAAAATGTAAATTAAAAGTATTTACTGAAATGGATACCCAATATTTGTTGAAGAGATCCCAGCCAGAGGCCTTAGTAATAGTATACAAACAAATAAACATTTGTTAAGTCTGAGATTTATGGCACTAAATTAAATGGAAGATTTGTCAACACCTAATATCATGTAGCTATTAAGTTAAATATGCAAATGGTCAAAGATTCTGGATGCAAACACATTCCCCTGGATTAACAAAGCTTCCGTGCAAGAATAAGCTATTCTTGCACGGAAGGATCCGCATCCGTGTAGACCAGCAGTGTGCCTTGAATATTAATGAAGGCACACTACTCAGCTCTTACACGAACACGGATCTGTGTATGAGTGTAGGGGGGTGTCTGAGAGCAGAGCTCTTGCAATATACATGCCCCCTGCACACAAATCTAAAGCAGTGAGAGTGTATGTCCGTGGACACTACTGTTAGTCTCCATGGATCAAAACAAAAATGTCTAAAATTAAAGCACATAACTATAAACTTTCTTAGTGTGTAAGAGCAATATTTAAAATCTGTCCCTATTTGTTCCCCCATCATTTTATGCTTTCCCCAGATTGTATGCAAGTTCAAGCTAATGCAAAGCCTGTCATTTTATCAATGTTCTCACCCACCCCACAGATAATGGTACAGAAATCAATCTCCATACCCCTAGTAAAACAATTAAAGCACATATATTTTTCCCCCTCTGCAATAAAGTTTAAAGTGTAGCAATAAAATAAAGAGCTTTTGCAGGTCTTGAACCTAGGACCTCATACAACAGCCAAGGCACTTAACCACTAAGCCATTTGAACTACATAACTTTATGTTTTACCTAACATATTATGCACTCTGGTTATTTAACATTAATGGAAAAAGATGTCAGTCCCAAGTCTTGAACACAGGACCCACCACACTTAAGGCAAAGCAGCACATAAGTACACCATCCAAGCTATAAAATTCACTGTTGCTTTTCCAAAGTTATCATGAAATAGAGGTATAACACAACCATGAGAAAGCTCTGTAGAATCAATCATGTGTTGCATATAGACATATATATGGAAATGTACATACTTAAAATACATATACACATAAATATATGAATAAATATATGACTGAAGGACGATATATATATATATATATATATATATATATATATATATATATATATATATATATATATATTTATATATATGTATGTATGTATATATAAATTTTCTTTTCTTTTATATATATATATATATATATATATATATATATATATATATATATATATGGGTCTACCTTAGAAGATCAACAGACCATTTGATCGACATCTCATTTGATCGACAACCAGTATTCAAGGCACATAACAGGGAATTGCCCCCCTCCCCAATGTTGTGTGACCCTAGAGTTGATATATATAGTTAGGGGGGGTGTGGGGGGCACAGCCCCCCACAATGGGGGTGTTGGGGGCAAAGCCCCCCACCTATTTCCATTTAAAATGTGTAGTTTTTGTTGAATTTGTCATGTTTTAAATGAAAATAGGTGGTCAGCTTCACCCCCACACCCTCCCAACTATATATATCAACTCCAGGGTCGCACGACATTGGGGAGGGGGCCAAATCCCCAGGTTTTTGCCATGAATACTGGTTGTCGACCAAATGAATGTCGATCAAATGG
>NC_056745.1:1537360375-1537362875 GCF_019279795.1 Protopterus annectens | reverse complement strand
ACGGCATTGGCATACTCCTCAGCGGGCAGCCACGGTGGTGCAGTGGTTAGCATTGCCGCCTCGCAGCAAGAGGTTCTCCGGTTCGATCCTCGGCTGGGGTGCCTTCTGTGCGGAGTCTGCATGTCCTCCCTGTGGTCGCGTGGGTTTCCTCCGGGTGCTCCGGTTTCCTCCCACATCCCAAAGACATGCTGCAGGTGGATTGGACACTCTAAATTGGCCCTAGGTGTGCGTGTGAGTGTGCCTTCTGTGGAAGGTTGGGCGCCGGGCTGGCAACTCGACACCGTAAAACTCCACTGCCATTCACTGTGCGGACAGGTGATCCGCTGTGGTGACCCCTAACCGGGATAAAGCCGAAAGAAGAAGAAGAAGAAGATTGGCATACTCCTCAGCATAGTTTTCTGCATCCTTTGAGGGGGTGGTGGTGTAAAGCAACTGATACTCTCCCTTAAAAGGCTGTAGTCAGCTTTTGAGAAGTTTTTTTAGCCTGGTTACAGCTGGAGGGATTGGGTGGAATAGAAACTTTGAATGAGACATGCTGATGATTTGATTTCACCAGGGAAGAACATACTATTTGAGTGGTGCAGCAGTCACCCATGCTGGTGAAAATCATGTCCAAAATGTTATCTCCCCTTGTGGGGGATGAGATGAGCTGGTTTACTGCATTAGAACTGATGAAGTCAAGGAATCACTGGGTGAGTGCATTAGTCCAGGGATAGTTCACTCAGTCTATGGTGGGGTAGTTGAAGTCACCAAGGATCAGGGTGGAGTCAAGTAAGTCCAGGTTGAAGGAATGGGTGTCCTGAGTCATGAAGGGGGGTCTATAGCTGGCTATAACTTGGGTGGGTGTCTTGACAACTGTCAGTTATATCTAGAATAGTTCCAGTGTGTCATGCTGGCAAACCAGTCTAGAGGTGTGCCTGTCCTTAATAAAGATAGAGACCCCACCACCTTTAGTCTTCCTGACCTCATTTTGGGGTCAGAATGTGTGGAATGAGGTATATGTTGGAAAGGCAGAGGTGGTCTCCACAACCCTGAGCAACGTTTCCTTGACCGCACAGATGTCGGCATTTTTTAGTGTGAGGAGAGCCTCCAGTAAGTGCATTTTCAGGTTAAGGCTCTTAGCATTAAGCAACATGACATTCAATTTGCTTTTTGACAGATCTTTTATGCTGGAATATTTGTCTTTGGAACAAAAAATGCACAATGGGGGAGGCAAGAGCCTTGTCCAGGATCTGGAATACCAGGGGTAACAGGTGGACTGTAGGCCATCTCTGGCAAAGCATAGAGGCCTGTCAACCATGTCATCCTAGGCAGACAGACAATGTATCCCCTTGGAATGACACCAGAAACCAAGCCAATTGTTGACATCAATTATTTTTTGTTAGTATTGTGGTATCACTCTTGTTGAAGATAGGATGTTGCTTAAGGCTAGGATCATACCTGCCTGGGACACATACTCTGAGAGTTCGATCATGTCTCTCTTCATATAGTCCAGGAAGATATATCTCAAGTCATCCACACCAACATGGACAGTGACAGAGTCATACTTGCACTTGCTGTGGAGAGACTTAAGTGTGTATGTGATGTAGTGGATTCTGGCACCAGACAGACAACTGACTGTGACCTTTACCTTGTCAAGCCTGATTAGGGGGACATAGGTGTGTCTCACAATTGAGTTGCCAATGATTAGTATGCTTGGTTTATTGTTATGCCTTATGGGTTGTTTTGGTTTATTGTTATGCCTTATGGGCTGTGTTTGTGAGACACTGATGTGTTTTCTGCTGTGTGTGTTTGGTGTTGTGTGTGGAATGTTTATCTCCTCTGTGTTTGCGTGTTTGTTGTTGTGTGTGAAATGTTTATGAGAGTGTTTTGGAGGTCTCTGTTGTTTAGGTAAGTTTTTATTTAGGACCTCTGCATAGGTGGGTGTGTGTTGTGCTTGTCTATATGATGTGAGTGGTGGGCTGGCAATCTCCTCTTTGTTAGAAGAACTGACTGTGGCACGAGAGAGTATGAATTCCAAGTTACTGATGTAGATGCATTTCTTGCAAGTAGAAGAATTATGTGCTAGGAGATGAGGCTGTCAGTGAACATGAGGCAGTTGCTACAATGTCTCATTATGGCATGTTGACCAGGTTGGCAAGAGAAACTGATGACAATTGTCCAGACATAGTGTTTTGAACATTTGGGTGGATTTATGGAGAGAAGGTTTTGATAAGGGTTTGTCCACAAGAGTGTAGACCACAAAAAACCTTCTTAAATTTAAAGTAACTGGCCTGCATCCCAAGCGCTAAAACCAAAACTAAGATGCTTAGAATAACAGATAAATTTTATCAGGCTACTAACAGGCAGTAATAAATGCAGCAGGATAAAGGCACTTGAAAACTTAAGAGCATGCAGCAAGGCAAAATAAGGTAATAAAGTAGGAAGAACACAATTGCAGTAAAAGCAGCTAAACAAAGCAAAAGTATTCTTTTTTCAGTGAAGAGGGAGGAAACAGATA